>NW_004443962.1:8902095-8942785 GCF_000243295.1 Trichechus manatus latirostris | reverse complement strand
ATAGTGTCAGAGAAGACCCAGTAGGGACTTTCATCTTCACTGGGTGGTAACAAGAGCCCCCTACCCCTTGGTGTCAGTGGAGAATATATGGAACAGCCTGGGCATCAACAGGAGGACAGATCCACCAGAAGCCTAGACTTCCAACCCCAGCAGGCAGTAATGAGCTAGCCCCCATCCAAGGGGGTGATATGTCAGAGAAGGCCTAGCGCTTCCAGTAAAAATTGATGGAGCTAGAAGGAGAAACCAAAAAATCCACTATTATAGTTGGCAACTTCAATATCCCTTTCTCAAAAATTGATAGAACAACTAGACAGAAAATCAGCAAACATATAAAAAACTCAACAACACCATCACCCAAGAGCATCAAATTGACATTTACAGAACACTCCACCCCACAAAAACAAAACACACATTCTTTTCAAGTGCCCACAGAATATATACCAAAGACAGATCATATCGTAGGGCATAAAACAAACTTCAACAAATTTAAAAGAAGTGAAATCATAAAGAGGTGTATTTTCCAACCACAATGGAATAAAACTGGAAATCAGTAACAATAAGATAACAGGAATACCTCCAAACACTTGGAAACTAGACAATCAAACCAAAACCAAACCCATTGCTGTTGACTCAATTCCAACTCATAGCAGACCTATAGGACAGAGTACAACTGCCCCATAGGATTTCCGAGGAGCAGCTGGTGGATTCGAACTGTTGACCTTTTGGTAAGCAGCTGAGCTCTGAACCACTGGGACACTTCTGAATAAATCACAGGACAAAGAAGAAGTCTCAAATATACTGAACTGAAATAAAATGAAAATAATACCAACATTTGTAGGGCACAGATAAATCAGCATTGAGAGGGAAACTTATAGCATTAAATGAGTACATTAGAAAGGAGGAAGCGTCTCAAATTAATAAAGAGCATCTATTAAAAAAACCTACAGCTAACATTATACTCACTGGTGAAAGACTGAATGTTTTCCTCCAAAGATCAGGAAAAAGGCAAGGATGTCCACTCTTACTACTTTTTTTCAACATAGGGTTGGAAGTTCTAGCTAGTACAATGAGGCAAGAAAAGGATATAAAAGGCATACAGGTCAGACATAAATAAATAAAACTGTATTTGTAGACAATAGGACTGTCTACACGGAAAATCTCAAAGAATCTACAAAAAACTCCAAAACTAATAAAACAATCTAGCCAAGCTGCAGGATACAAGATAAACATACAAAAATCAATTGTATTTCTATACAATAGCACCGAACATATGTTGTTGTTGTTAGGTGTCATCGAGTATGTTCTGATTCATAGTGACCATATGTACAACCAAACGAAACACTGCCTGGTCCTGTACCATCCTCACATTCGTTTTATGCTTGAGTCCATTGTTGCAGCCACTGCATCCATCCATCTCATCAAGGGTTTTCTTCTTTTTGCTGACCCTCTACTTTACCGAGCATGATGTCCTTCTCCAGGGACTAGTCCCTCCTGATAACATGTCCAAAGTTTGTGAGACGAAGTCTCATCACCTTTGCCTTTAATGAGCTTTCTGTCTGTACTTCTTCCAAGACAGATTTGTTCGTTCTTCTGGCAGTCCATGGTATATGCGATATTCTTCGCTAACACCATAATTTGAAGGCATCAATTCTTCTTTGGTCTACCTTATTCACTGTTCAGCTTTCACACGCATATGAGGCAACTGAAAACATCATGGGTTGGGTCAAGTGCACCCTAGTCCTTAAAGTAACACCGTTGCTTTTCAATACTTTAAAGAAGTTTTTCTGCAGCAGATTTGCCCAGTGCAATGCGTCGTTTTATTTCTTGACTGTTGCTTCCATGGGCGTTGATTGTGCATCCAAGTAAAATGAAATCCTTGACAACTGAACATATAGAGGCAAAACTTAAAATCCAATACCAGTTACAACTGCTCAAAAAAAAAAAGAAATGCTTACATTTAAATCTAACAAAACATACACAGAATTTGTATGCTGAAAACTGTAGAATACTGATGAAAGGAATGAAGAAGATCTAAATAAATGAAGAGACATATTGTGTTCACAAATTGGAAGGCTCAACAGTAAAGATGTCAATTCTCTTCAAACTGATATACAAAGTTTAATCATGGCAATTTTTTTTTTTGTAGATATAGACAAGATTATTCTTAATTTTATATGGAAAGACCAAGGAACTAGAATAGCGAAAACAATTTTGAACAAGAAGAATAAAGTGGGAAGAATAAGTCTACCTGATTTCAAGGCTTATTACATAGCTACAGTAATCAACACTGTGTGGTCCTGTGGGAGGGACAGATATGTAAATCAATGGAACAGATCAAGAGCTCACAAATAGAGCCACATAAATATGCCCAACTGGTTTTTGAAACCAGTTGCAATTCAATGGGGTAATAAAATGGAGGAAAGAGCTTTTTCTAACAAATGGTGCTGGCACCAGAGACAGATCACCCAATAAGCAAAGTACGCACAGGCTTACTTGTGCTTACTTACTAATCTGTAGTACACAATTTCACTGTGAAATGGTGTACTACTGATTAGTAAGTAAGCACAAGTAAACTTGTGTGTTCCTTGCTTACTGGTTAATCCGCCCCTGGCTGGAACAATTGTACATCCACAGGTGAAAAAATGAACCTTAAATTAAGTCTCACACTGTATTCATTTCCTGTGGCTACTGTAACAAATTACCACAGATTTGTTGGCTTAAAACAATAGAAATTTATTCTCTTACAGTTCTGGAGGCCAGAAGTACAAAATTAAAATGCTGGCAGAGCTGTGCTCTCTCCAGAGGCTCTTGGGGGAGAATACATTACATAAGCTCCTCTTCTCAAGACTCTTAACTTAATTACATCTTTTGTCATATAAGGTAATATTCATAGGCTGTGGGTTTTAGGGCATGGACATGGACTATCTTTTTGGGAGGGAAGTTCAGCCTACTACACACACCTTATACAAAAAATACCTAAAAATGGAACATGGGCTTAAATGTAAAATGTAAAGCTTTTAGAAAACTTTCAGAAAAATAAACATAGGAGAAAATCTTTGGGATCTTGAACTACAAAGAGTTCTTAGATTTGACATCAAATCTAAGCACAATTCACAAAAGGAAAAACTGACGAATTGTACTACATCAAAATTAAAAACTTTTGATCTGTGAAAGACCCTGTTAAGAGGATAAGAAAAGCAAAAACAAACAAACAAACAAAAAAAAAAAACAAGCTACAGAACAGGGGAAGGTATTTGCAAACTACATATTAGCAAAGGACTAGTATCTAGAATATATAAAGAAATCGCAAAACTCAACAGTAAAAAGCAAACAATCCATTTAGAAAATCAGTAAAAGATATGAACAAGACAATTCATCAAAGAAGATATACAGAGAGATAATCACATGAAAAGATACTCAACACCATTAGTCATTAAGGAAGTTCATATTAAAACCACATTGAAATATCACTAGCCACCTACAGGAATGGTTAAAATAAAAATAGTGACAACACCAAATGCTGGGAAGGATGTGGAGAAACTGGATCTCTCAAACATTGCTGTTGAAAGTGTAAAATGTTACAGCTTCTGAAAAATAGTTTGGCAGTTTCTTAAAAAAAACTAATCATGTAACTATCATATGACTCCAAAAAAAAAGTTTAATTAAAAATAGTAAATTAGACCAAAGTCATTTCCCTATTTAAAACATTTCCAATGGCTTCTCATTGCACTAAGGGTAAATCTAATTACTGTGGCTCACAAGGTCCTATGTGAACTGCCTACTTCTTTCCACCCTCATCTCCTCCTTTTCTGCTCTTTCCCACTATATTCCTGCCACACAGGCCTTCTCTCTGGGCCAGAAAATAAGGTTGCAAAGATGAAGACAGCACATTCTCTACCCGGAAATGGCTCAGTCTAGTGGAGGTGACAGAGGTATACAATCAACTACAGCAGATGCAGCTAGTGCTGTAAAAGAGGCGAGTGCAGAGTAACTACAGGAGCACAGATGAGGGTAGAGGCAGTGGGGTGGAGGAGGCTTCACAGAGGCAATGCTTTGCACTGACCACCTCTCAATATAGCATTCTGCCCTCCAAGGGAGATGGGGGACAATGTGATTGAGAGGGCTGGGGCTGGAGGCTGTGTGTTTGTAAGAACCAGTCATTCAAGTTTGCACAAGACTTGAGATGGCTCTCAAGAGTTCTCCCGATCTTATAGACAGCACTCTGGGACCCTGTCTTGGGATGGGTGCACGGGGAGGAGACTCGGTGAACCGTGGAGGATTCCAGGCCAGGGTAGGGGAAGACCAGACTGAGACAAACCCTGAGGCTCCCTCTATTTCTCCAAATCTCTATCCACAGTTCAGTTTAACCAGAGTACCTCCCCTCAGCCACTCAGCCTGATTTATTTTTCTTGCTAATTTAGTTCCATGCAGCTATTGTTCAGGAATTTTTGGGCAGGCCCCAAGGGAACACAAGAAAGAGAGAAGAAACAAATGCCAACGACCCTCAAATAAGGTCATATTGTGAGCAAGCTTGTGTGTGCGGTGGTTCTCTGGATGTCTGTCAGTGGTATGTTGGGGGCAGGCGAACACCAAAGAGGGTTTGGAGGGTTTGATTCCTAGTACAAAAAACACATTTAAAGCAGATTTAGGCTTCCTAGTCCAAGTCACTGAAAACCTCTTTTCTGAAGGAGCATCTGGAAAAATGGAGGGAAAAGCTGCCCAGTTATTCAGTAAAAAAACAAGATCCAGACTTTCCTTGCCCCTCTCCTGCCAATGTCCCTTTCAACTATGTGATCTTCAGGGAGGAAGGCTCTGTGGGGCTGGGGCCCAGTGGAGCTGGCACCGAGCATCTTCATCCCCAGAGGAGCCTAGTTCCACAAACAGCAGCAGCTAAAAGACTAAGGTCCCTCCTCTCTCCCCAAAGCTGTATGAGTAGGGTCAGTGGAGCTGGTAGACCAAAATCAAACCCAAATCCATTGCCGTCGAGTGAATTCCAACTCATAGCATTCCTATAAGAAGGAAGTTCAAAACCAGTCCATTCCCCAGATTTCTAGAAGAGAAGATCAAGACTTTCCTGTGTTGGGAGCTGTGCAGCCCAAATACCTCTTTTTCCAACATTGTAAAAAATCGTTAATCAAAGGAGAAAGCCTGGACATCTGCTTTCCTTTTCCTGTCACAGAGAAGTATAAGAAATGAAGTAAATGCCACTGTTTAATAAAAGCCCTTGTTACTAATTGGGGTTGGAGAGCCTGTAGGCAGTGCTCAGTCTTCGCATGGGTAACTGCTCAGACCACCCAGCTCAGAGAATTGGAGGTGCAGTCGGTTCAGCTGTTAAAAATCAGTGAATGTTCATCTATGGTCAGTTGGTTTTCGACAAGGGTGTCAAAACAGTTCAAAGTGGAAGGAACAGTCTCTTCAACAAATGGTGCTGGGATACCTGGACGTTGTCGTTGTTAGGTGCTATCGAGTCTGCTCCGACTCATAGCGATCCCATGTACAACAGAATAAAACACTGCCCAGTCCTGTGCCATCCTCACATTCATTGCCATGTTTGAACCCATTGTTGCAGGCACTGTGTCAATCCATCTCATCGAGGGTCTTCCTCTTTTTCGCCGACCCTCTACTTTACCAAGCATAAAGTCCTCTTCCAGGGACTGACCCCTCCTGACAACATGCTCATAGTATTATATAAGACAGTCTCGCCATCCTTGCTTCTAAGGAGCATTCTGGCTGTACTTCTTCCAAGACAGATTTGTTCATTCTTCTGGCAGTCCATGGTATATTCAATACTCTTCATCAACACCATAATTCAAAGGTATCAATCCTTCTCTGGTCTTCCTTATTCATTGACCAACTTTCACATGCATATGAGGCGACTGAAAATATCACGGCTTGGGTCAGGTGCACCTTAGTCCTCAAAGTGACAACTTTGCTTTTCAACACTTTAAAGAGGTCTTTTGCAGCAGATATGCCCAATGCAATACATCGTTTCATTTCCTGACTGCTGCTTCCATGGGTGTTGATTTTGGATGTAAGTAAAATGAAATCCTTGACAACTTCAATCTTTTCTCTGTTTATCATGATGTTGCTTATTGGTCCAGTTGTGAGGATTTTTGTTTTCTTTATGTTGAGGTGTAATCTATATTGAAGGCTGTAGTCTTTGATCTTCACCAATAAGTGCTTTAAGTCCTCTTCGCTTTCAGCAAAGAGGAGTATATAAAAACAAAAGCAGAGAATAACAACAGTAGGTGAGGATGTGGAGAAATTGGAACCCTTGAACATTACTGGTGGTGCAGTGCAGTGAACTACTTAATACAGCCCTTCTAGCCATAGCCTTTGCGACTCCCACACAATGATTGGGTGGAACTATGCAAATAAGGTGCTAGTAGCTCACCAAGGGGATTGCACAGCTTGCTGCTCAGTGCAAATAAGGTGTATGGAACCTGTGATGGTTATGTGTCATCTTGGCTAGGCCATAATTTTCAGTGGTTTGGCAGTTCTGTAATGATTTAATTTGGCAGTTATGTAATGATGTAGTCATTCTTCATTTGTGATGTAATTATCCTCCTTTTTGTGATGTGTTGTAAATCTGTGCCTGCAGTTTTGGTCCCATTTGGGAGTGAGTTATCTGCTATATTAATGAGGCAGGATTAGGGTGGATGTATCTTGAGTCTTACTAGAGGGTGTGACTCAAGTCACCACCCTTATCCCAGTCAGCACCCTTACCACCTTTATTCAAGTCACACCCTTGCACTGCCTTGCTCAAGCAAGGGGAGTTTCCTTGAGGGTATGGTCTGCATCCAGTATGTATGAATGCCTTGGCAAAGTTCTCTTTCTTGCTGTGGATCCTGTGTCCAGCTCCTCATCATATGACCTCTGGTTCTTAGAACTTGAGCCAGCAGCCTATCGTCTGACCTGATTTGCCAGCTTTCGCAGCCTTGTGAGCCAGCTGCCTGTTGTCTGACCTGCTGATTTGGGTTCGTCAGCCCCTGCAACCACATGAGTCAGGAGAAGCCTCCAGCCTGATGTCTGACCCACAGATTTGGGACTCGCCATCCTCCACAACTGTGTAAGCCATTTCCTTGACAGTTTGTGAGTTCTGTGAAATGTTGCAGCGAATTTTGGAACTCAAAGACAGGAGGGAGAGTACTGAGGGGAGGAGGCGTAGTTGACGTTAGAGATGATGAAGTGGCATAGCAGTTTGGAAAAGCTGGACATTTGGGACATCTTTAACCTCTGTCTCATAGGAATCAGCTTTGTGCTGATGCTTATAAAAGAAATTATTCATTCAGGTGGGAATGTAACATGGTGCAACGGTTACAAAAAATAGTTTGGCAGTTCTCAAACAGTTAAACATAGAATTAGCATATCACTCAGCAATTCCACTCCTAGGTATATACCCAAAAGAACTGAAAACAGGTACTCAAACAAAAACCTGTACACGAATGTTCATAACAGTACTATTCACAATAGAAAAAGGTGGAAACAAACCAAGTGTCCATCAACAGATGAATGGATAAATAAAACGTGGTATACCTATACAATAAAATTATCATTCAGTCATAAAAAAGAAAGAAGTATTTACACATGCTACAATGTGCATGAACCTTGAAAACATTATGCTAAGTGAAAGAAGCCAGACATCATTGAAAGAAGTATGACTCCATTTCTATGAAATATCCAGGATAGGTAAATACACAGTCAGAAAGCCGATTAGTATTTGCCAGGAGCTGTGGGGGAGAGGGGAATGGGAGAAACAGCTTAATGGGTATGAGGTTTCTTTTCGGGGCAATGAAAATGTTTTGGAACTAGAGAGAGGTAGTGGTTGCACAACACTGTGAATGTTCTAAATGCCACTGAATTGTGTAGTTTAAAATGGTTACTTTTATGTTATGTGTGCATTTTACCTCAAAAATAAACAAATGAATGGCTATGCAAGCAGGCATCAGGGCCACACTGAGGCCTTCACTGAATTAAGTGAGTCTGACATATAAGCACCTCTGGTCTGAGGAGGTGGAAAGAGGTAAGAATGGGTGATGTCAATCCCACAGAGTTTCAGGAAGTGGCAGCTAGAGCCACTGATAAGGAAGAATGGTGACTGTGGGGTGTCTGTAGGCTGTTGAGAGAGGGCCCTGGCTGTTATTGAGAAGATGGCCTGGTTCACACTCTGCATCGTTATAAAGTCCGTTTCAGACTGGGTACTGGGAGGATCTGTAAACTTGTTATGTCCCTAGAGAGCCCACTTTAGCCTAGAAAAGCTTAGACTCCTTTACCATCATCACTCACCTCCTCAAGAAGCCACTAGACTCTGAACTCTGGTAAGACTCCTCCACCTCTCAGCAATAACTTCCCACAATAGCCACCTGACGGACACTGGTGCTCGACACAGCCAGAGCAGGTCAAGGGGTTCTTGCCCTAGAAGTCAAGGGGAGCCAGGCCAGTCTGCAGCCCAGAGAAATGGGGCATGCCAGGGGCCTGAAAGCCCTTCACCTCGACGAGGCAGGAGGCAAGCTTGAGAGCAGTGCTTATTCCAAAGCAGTTTTCAGCCTTAAAAGCTTTATAGCTGGGACCTGGGCCAAGGTCCCATTTCCAAGGCTGGTGTTTTTTCCTTCCTTTTACTGGACAGGGGCAAGTGGAAAAACACCAATGCTGCCTTGGTCCTCTGCCACCAGAGTAGATGTGCAAGCCACGAAGGCAGGTGATGGCAGAGTCAGAACTCTATCTAAGCTCTGACTGCTGGCTGTTTATTTGAAGGAAGACTCATGGAACAGGGGAAACTCTGACCTGAATGACTAGCCCAGCCCGTCTCTAAGACAAAGACCCCTAACACCATTCAGGACTCAGGCCATTGCTGCTCCTACCCCTGGTCGCAACAGGGCCTAGTTCTTCTAACATACCTGGAAATTGGGTACTGGGGGCAGAGCTCCAGCTAGCAAAAACACATGAAAGCCAGGGGCTAAATGTCAATACAATTAATTCTCAGTTGTCTCCTTGCTGGCCAAAGGGGATAATTCTAGTTATATTTCTACTTGTCTATAGGACATGTGCGCCAGATTTATTCCCTAATTCTGTCCTTTTAAAAAATGTTCACCATACACATGCCCTAGAAATGTGCACAGCTATCAAGTGAGTAGCAATTCCAAGATGCTACCCAAGGTGACCATTCCCCACTCTGCCCAGCCACCGTGCCCACTCACTCCCCTCCATAGAGGCTACCCAATTATGCCAGCCCTCTGATCTCTTCTACCTCTCAACTTCCAGCATTTACATTATTATCTAAAGTGATCACATTTTTTTAAAGTAGGACACATTAATCTGATTACAGATTGCAGATCACTTAAAATCAGGCCTGTTCCAGAAAATCTGGGGCAACAAATCACCATTACATCACCTTCCATATTTCTTTCTGCCCTACAGCAAGCACAGTGACGATATTTTCCATTAAAAAAAAATTAGGACATATTATCTGACAAAAGATTTATGAGCTGCTTCCAGGTGCAAGAATAAGTTGGTGTTACAAAAGTCTCAACATCAAAATACTGAAACTCCAAGGGTATCTGGATGCCTTTACTGGAAAAATGAGAATGTTTGAAATCAGAATAGCCCATAACAAGCTGGATGACAGTACCTATACCAGTAACACAGGCTACACTTTTGTTTATGCCAGGTGGGTTTGGAATAACTCCCTTCAAGTCTGAGTTACTCAAGGTGGGGAACAGACATTACACCTATTTTGACGTTCTCTCGATGCCCTGCACGGTCACTAAATATCCAGGCTGGACCGAGTGGATGGTTGACTGATGTCAAGGGTCACACTTCAGAGACGTCTTCCTTGACTTCCCAAACCAGGCCACACCCACTGTTGGGTTCTTGTGGCATTCTGAGATTTTTCCTTCAGTGGGTCTTATCAGAGTTTATAATTCATCTGTATGCATGGTTACTCTCATTTCCCTCACAGCACTAGACTGTAACAGCCTGTGGAAAGAACTGCAACAGCTTTGTTCACCAATGAATCACCCATTTCCAGCACAATGCCTGCCACACAGAGGTGATCAATAGGCATTTTTAAATGAATGACAAGGTCTTTCTGGTAGGTCCCAGAGTTCTGTATTTGTCCTTTGCTCAGCATTTTTATTAACTACATAAATGAAGACAGCAAGTCTGCTCATAAGAACTGAAGTTGGCATCAGTTGGCATAACTGGGGACATAATATGTTGGCTGACAGAATCCATATTCCAAAAGAAAAAAGGTGCAAATACAATAAAATTGGGAACACCCACTAGGATGGTTATAATTCAAAACACACACGCAAAAAATCAGAAAATAGCAAGTGCTGACAAGGATGCGGAGAAATTGGAACCCTTGTACATTGCTGGTGGGAAGGCAAAATGGTTCAGTCACTATGGAAAACAGTTTGGCAGTGCCATGAAAAGTTAAGCACAGAATTACTGTAGAATTATCACTTAGAATTACTCGTCAGGTATATACCCAAAAGAACTGCAAATACATACTCAAACAAGTATATGTACATGCATGTTCATAGCAGTATTAATCAAAAAGTGGAAATAGTCCAAATGTCCACCAACGGATGAATGGATAAACAAACTATGGCATATCCATACAGTGAAATATTATTCAGCCTTAAAAAGGAACGAAGTAATGATATAAGGCATAATGTGGATGAACCTCGAAAACACTATGTTAAGTGAAAGAAGCCAGATACAAAGGCCACATATTGTATGATTCCAATTATATGAACTATTCAGAATATGTAAACCCACAGAAATAGAAATATCCGGAATATGTAAATCCATACAGACAGAATGCAGAGTGGTCGTTGCCAAGGGCTGGGGGAAATGGGAGAGTGGGAGAAACTGTTTAACCGGTAAGGGCTTTTACTTTGGAGTGATGGAAATGTTTTGGAACTACATAGAGGTGGTGGTTGTATACAACACTGTGAATGTAATAAGTGCCACTGAATTGTTCACTTTAGAATGGTTAATTTTATGTTATGTGAATTTCACCTCAATAAATTATTTTAAAAAAAAAGGAAGAAATGAGCAGAGAACACGTCTTGTATCAAGGTTCTAAATAATCCACTAGAAAAAACTGGGGGAGGGAGGAGGAGCAGGTCATGTGAAAAAAGGAGCTGAGTGTAGTCTTCTAAATCTTATTCAATCTTAAGCTGTATTAGCAGAAGCACAGTGTTCAAACAAGGAGAGGGCATGACCAGCCTTACCAAATGCTTCCAGGTATAGGCGCCACATGTTGACAGGACATTGATGAAGGGGCTTATGATCTTCAAGGCGATGACAGTGTGTCCTCTGCATGCCCACTACCCAGCTGGCACCTTTCAGGTGCTCAACAGGTGTTTATTGAATGAACATTAAGGCTAGTTGATGGAAGCAGGTATATTTAGCCTGGAATCAAACACACCAAAAGGAGGACGTATCTTCAGATATATGAAAGAGCTTTTGCATAAAAGACTCTACGTGCTATGTAGCTCCCAAGGACAGAAGAGGGATGAATGGGTCCAAAATCTAAGAAGGTAGATTTAGGCTCATAAAAGGAAGGATACCAATGTCCTAACAACCAAACAGACCCAAGTATAACATGGTGAGATCCCCATCCCTAGAAGTGTTCATAAGGAAGCTGGCCCATTGGACTGGGATGTTGTCAAGGAAAGCATTTATACTCTTTAAGATGATTTTCAGCCCAAATCCTGCTTTTCTAGAACTTAATGGAACCGAATACATGGAGGTGAAAGAGAACATGAAAAAAAATATTCTATTTATAATATAATAACCTTTGTGCTACAAACACATAGTTCTAGACTTAACTGTTTCTTGAATGTTTTAATGAACTCACTCACAGAGCTGTCTGGATCCAGCACATTTTCAGGAGGTATTTCTTCAACCTTTCTAGTTTCTTCTACTAAGCTTTTCAGGTTTTCAATTTCTTTTTTAGTCAATTTTGATAGTTCTTATCTTCTTAGAAAAACATCTACTTCTTTCAAGATTTTCAAATGTATTATCAGAGTTGAACATGACAATCTCTTTTTGTCAACTGCAGATCAGTGGTTAGAGTACCATTTCTAAATTCTGCACATATTTTCTGAGTTTTTTCATTGGCCTAGTTAGGTTCGCCTATTTCCTATTTCCAAGACTAGTCCTTAAATTTATTTATTAATATTGTTTTTCTGCTTTATAACGAGTCATTTCTACCTTTATGTAAATTTCTTGCATCTGCTTTACTTGTTCTTTGATTTTGTGAGTTGAATGCTAAGTTCATTAATTTTTAGTATTTTTATTCAATAATAAAAGTACTGATAAAGGCTATGCATAGACCTCTGAAAATGGCTTTAGTCAGTTATAACTCCTCAAAAATTAAAACTGTCTTCATATCTAGCAGTTATTAGCAGTCAGAAAAGGTACACACACACATACAGACGCACTCCACTAGGAATAAACTTAAGAAATGCAAAGATTCTATGTATTGAAAGTTTCAAAACGAGAAGTTTTCAAAATGAGAAGTCTTAAATAAGGAGAAATACTTTGCCCTTGGACACCAGTGGCAAAATGATAGATACGTGACCACTTAAATTTAAGACTTTTGTACAAAATTAAAAGAAAAACTAAATATATTTTAATTATATATAGAAATGAAAGGCCAATGTTCTTAATATATAAAAAGTTTATATGACTAAATAAAAAGAACCAAATAAAAAATATTTTAAAAACACAAACAAGAAGTTCCTGAGGTAGCCAAACACATTTAAAAATTTTTAATTTAAAAGTAATGAAGTAATGCAAAATAAATAAAATGCGATATTTTCATTAAGAAATTTGTTACCTTTATAGGTAAAGTGATAACTAGTGCTTATGAGAGGTTGGGAAAATTAAGTTCTTATCCATTGATGATGTGAGGTAAATCAGTATTTTAACAATTTGGAAATAGCTACCAAAAGACTCAAAAAGATTTGATAGTTATATTTGTAATTATTTGTCCTAGGAATTATCAAAGGTATCCTTGATGATGTATGTAAGTTGTTCCTAAGTTGTTTAAAAGATCAAAATATTGAAAAGAATCTAAATGACCAAAACATAGTCCATTTAAAATAATTATGGTACAACAGTACGATAAAATACAACTATTAAAAACCATAATCTTGAAGAATTTTAAAGAATATGAGAAAATGTTCACAAATATTAACTAAAAAGGCAGCTTACAAAACTTTAGTTATTTAATATGTATAATATGATACTTAAAGAAATTAGAAGGAAATCTACAAAAGTGCAAACAGCTGTTATCTTTCGGTGGTGGGACAGTTTTCTGTATTTCCAGATTTTTTTACAATAAACACATTTTACTTTCATGAACGGTTAGAAAAAGTTTAAAATTTGACTTAATTTTTTGAAATTCAAATTATGCAAACTTACTTTTATGAACAGTTTAAAAAGTTTAAAACTTGATTTAACTTACTGAAATTTAAATTATGCAAACTTACTAGCATAATTTACTTATGAAAAGCAAATTTAAAAAGAAATGGCTATGACTGGAAGTCCCATCAGAAAGGAAGACTGTCTTTAGGAAAACTCAGCTGAAAAAGAAATGGCTGGTGACCAATTGGAGTAAGACCAAACAGGCTTCAACTGTAGTAAGAGATACCAACATTCTTGATAGAAGGTCCCTTGTAGGACAGGGTCATGAAGCTTCAGAATGGGTGCATGTGAGTGCTTTGGAATACTCGGTCCTCTCGAGAGCTCTGAACACAGCTGATGTCCACATTCTATACTGGGTGCCCAGCAGGATGGCTGAAAAGACTTCAAAGGACAATGCAGACCATCCATCACCCAACCAGCAGGCAGCCCACCCCTCTGCCCCGAGAACCTCCCATGAGTTAACTCATCCTGTAAGGACTCCAGTCAGTGGTTAACTCTAAACTCTGAGAGAAATACCAAGAGGTATCCCTGGCCAAATCTTCTCTCAGGTTTAACTAGTTTCAACCTCTGAGTTGGAGTCTGAAGCTGGCCAGAGCCCAGCCTGTCCTCAGCTGAGGCTGCTAGGGCCTTGGCAGAATCCTGGGACTGAGCTCCATCCACAGAGCGAGACAGCTCTGGGGCATGGAAAAGCAAGGAGGGGCTGGGCGCCAGCCTTCTCTCCAGCTGTTTTCAATAAGGCTCCACTTCTGAGGTTGCTGGCAGACCTCTGGGAAGATCTGAACCAATCTCACATAATGTTTTCCATCAAACCCACAATTAAGTAATATTCTCTTAACTCATGAACTGCACATGAAACTTTTTTCCTGTCACTTCTCGGCTCCCCTCCTAAGCAACCTAGAAGCGGGTCAGGCTGGGGTTAACACCAGGGTCAGGGGAGACCGCGACACGGGCCTCCGGGCAATCACCACTCCTTCTCCTGCTGCACAAGGGTGGAGGGTCTGGACATTTGACCTCACTATGTACATCATTTCATTTAATCCCCCCAAAGCCCTGTAAGGTCAGCAGATGCTAACATTATAGGTAAGAAAAATGAAGTTCAAGGAGGTTAAGAAATTTGTACAAGGTCCCTAAATCTATGCTGTTTCCACTAGGGCCCACGGCTTTTCAGGCGAGTCAATAGGATCATGAGCAAGACAGCTCCAAATATCAAAAAGCTATTCAAAGGCCATCTAGTCTTTTGGCAAGATATTTCATCAGTGCCTCATCCCACTCTGGCATATTCCTTGAGAGCATCATTATATATCATGTCCTTATTTTGTAACTGAATAAATGAATGACTCCTAGAATGGCCCAGGATGGATCCCACCTCTCATGAGGTCTTCTGAATGCCTCCTGCCTACACCTTGTGTTGCACATTTTATAGTACTGTATATTTTGATCGAAGAACATAGGCTCTTATTCACTAATTAGTGTGTTTTTTCACTGGACAAAGGCTTCTCGAGTACCCTTCCGAGCACTTTGCTAGACGCTGGGGACTAGTCACTGCCTGCAAGGAGTGCCTACTCTCATAGGGGAGATGAGGGAGACAGACTTAACATAGTAAACCTTTTAAGATAAATAAAAGTTACGTGAAAATGCATGCGAACACACACATTTTACCCCCGAATCAGGCTGGGTCAACTGTTGGTGAACAAGAACCAAGTCTTCAGTATTTTACGCCTCAAGAGACCTAGCCTAGTATTTGTTGCACACCTATTTCAGAGTCTGCACAGTAGGCACAGGAACCCTGGTGGCGCAGTGGTTAAGCACTCAGCTGCTAACTGAAAGGTTGGCGGTTCGAACCCACCAGCCACTCAGCAGGAGAAAGATGTGACAGTCTGCTTCCGTAGGGGTTACAGCTTTGGAAACCGTATGGGGCAGTTCTACCCTGTCCTATAGGGTCACTATGAGTTGGAATCAAGACAGTAGGCATGGCCCCTACTTTAGGAAGTGCCTTCTCTATTGGGGAAGACAGTATCTACCCTTAAGGAGCCCAGACAAACTAACGAATATACTCAGAATAAGGATATGATTCAAATGAAAAATTTAAAATTAATGGCTGTGTGGGTCAAGACCTGGTGTGAATGGAAAAAAGAGAAAAAGATGAACAAAGATTTCTGAGTAGTCCAAGACTAGACCCTGTGTGGCTGGAGGAATCTCAAAGCTGGAGAACAGGATATCTATCCCATGCCTGTGTTGGTCAGTTCAAACCCAACGAGCCTCTAGAGGAATACAATTCTTCCTGTACCTACAGCTCTCCTTGCTCACTTTGCATCTGCATCGTTCCCATTGCCCAGCCTTTGGTCTTCACTAATTAATCACCTACTGTGTATCAGGCTTTCTGTTAGGCACTTCTCTATTCTGACCCTTGTGGCTATGTTGACTTCCTGACTATGGATGAAGAGGTCTGACCTCAAAGATTTCTGGCTGTTTCCAGCTTCCCCTGTCCCTGTGGCAGACCCCATTATGTGTCTCAGGCTCCGATGGGACTCCCTGGCTTCCTACCTCCCACCCTCCTTACTGAGCAGCACCCCAGGTGCCAGGACAAGGAAGCCTGCACCAAGAGGTTAAGTTGGAGGGCTGATGCAAACTGAGGACTAGTGAAGGATCTGGCTAGGAGACCTGTTGGGCAGGTACAGAGAAGAGCTCAGCATCCAGACCTCGAGCTGAGCAGGAAGAAGGTGGTGGAGAGAGGTGCTCCAAATTGACAAATTGAGTTTGAATCTCACAGATCAGGGAGCAGATGGGCCATGAAAATTGCCACTATGTTTCCTCCCTCACTGATGGTAGCACAAGCCAAGACTAACCTTTTGGAAAGCACTTGAGCTTAAAAATGCCTAAAGTGTTTGTCCCATTAATCCTTCTACTGCAAACTAATCAATCCCAAGGAAATAACATTAAATATGGAATAAAAAGCTTCATGCATAAAGATGTTCATCATAATTTAATTTATAAAAGGTAATATTGGAAACCACCTAAATAAACAACAACAGAGAAATGTTTCAGTAAATGGTAGCATATCACACTCTATGAAACATTAACCATTAAAATTATGTTGACAGAGTGATATGGAAAATGACTGATATGTTAGATGAAAAAAGCAAGATACAGAACAGCATGTAAAATTTTAATTATGGCTAAAAGTTACTGAGCACTTACATCACCTACATAGCAAAGATATTTCACCTAAACAATGCCATAATAGGGGTAGTCGTTTGGCAAGATATAATCCCCATTTACAGGCAGGAAAACGACTTAGAGAATAACTAGGTCAATTACTCAAGGTCACAGAAAGGGTGGGACTGAATTCAAAATCAAGTCTGAATCCAAGTCTGCGATCCTCTACCAAGCTACCTGTCCCTGTAAATACTACAGTTATCCTCATACTGAAAACAAAAGAAAACTCAGCTTAGAAAAGAAATACAGCAAAAAACTCTCAGACAAAATGGTAACAGCAGAGGGAGAACCACAGGTAGCTTCTACCTTCTTTCCAAAACTTTTGTTCTTCTAAGGTTTCTTAAATAGCCTATTGTATTTTTATTTTCAGTCACTAGAAAAGGAAATCGTGTTTGGTAAGTAGAAGGCCCAACGAAAACGAGAGAAACTCTCCATAAGATGGATTGACACGATCCATAACAATGGACTCCAACATATCAAAGATCATGAAGACGGTGCAGGACTGGGCTACGTTTTGTTGTGTTATAATAAGGTCGCCATGAGTCAGAGCCAACTTGGCGGCAACTAACAACAACAACAACAATATTTTTATTTTAAAACATTCTTAAAGTAAAATTTTTAGAGTGGTGCCATGCATGGGTTAGTGATCCTGATCGTATTACTACTGTAATGCCAACCATTGTATCAGGCAGCTACTATGTGCTTGCACACATCTGCTATTAACCTGTAAAGTATTAGTCTCATCTCACCTATGGGGCTTAGAGAACTTAAGCAGAAGATACTCAAACCCAGAACTCTTGGCTGCAAAGCCTGTGCTTTTTCTGCTCTTCCTACCGCCCCACTGCACTGAGGTTCTTGGTTGCCTGCCCTGACGTTTTATGATCATTCAAGCTCTGGCAAGCACATGTTTACAAGCACAGGGCTGGCCACCACTCCCTGAAGGAAAGGTCAAGGTGAACCAGGCCTCCCAGAGGCATTTATCCATACTCTGCCACTGCTAGGTCTCCACCCCCAACCTACCCCCAGCCTATCTGCCCCTGAAACTGGAGAGGTCACGCCTCTCACCTGGGTGGGGGGCACTGAGAGGGTCTGAGAGGGTCAGGGAGCATGACTGAATGTAGAACAGCCATCTCCATGGCCACAGGGGAGACGAAGTGAAGAGCAGCTAGTGGGGGACTGTGCTAATTTAGGAACAAGGAAGGAAGACAACGGCGGTGATCCGAGTTCAGCGCAGGGAAGGATAGTCGAGGACGAGGTAATTACAGAGCCAGGCTCTTCACTCTTCTGCCCACATAGCATCTCTTAAACCCATTGCTATGGAGTCAATTCTGAATCGTGGCGACCCATGTGTTACAGGGTACAATTGTTCATTGGGTTTTCTTAGCTGTAATCTTAACGGAAGCATATCTCCAGGCCTTTCTTTCGTGATACCGCTGGATGGGTTCAAACTACCAACCCTTCCCATTAAAAAAAAAACAAAACTAAACTCATTGCCATTGAGTCGATTCCGACTCATAGTGACCCTATAGAACAGAGTGGAACTGCCCCATAAGGTTTCTAAGGAGCGTCTGGTGGATTCAAACTGCCAACCTTCCGGTCAGCAGCCAAGCTCTTAACCACTGTGCCACCAGGACTTCTACCAACTTTTAGGTTAGTTAAAAAACAGAACAAAAAAGCCAAGCCCATTGCCATCGAGTAGATTCCAACTCACAGTGACCCTATAGGACACAGTAGAACTGCCCCATAGGGTTTCCAAGGAGCAGCTGGTGGATTCCAACTGCTGACCCTCTGGTTAGCATCCAGGTTTATCCACTGCTCCACCAGGTTAGTAGTGGACCGCAAATTGTTTGCACCGCCTGGGGACCTTAGCATCTCCTACCACCTTTAAAATCCAGACAGCTTCCCTTTCTATGCCTACATAAATGTACAAAATATCCACATGGACACACAATTTGTAGCACTCCTACTATTTTTGTGCCATGTTTGCATCTCCTGAGCAAATGGGTTAGTTTTTAAGAACAAAATGGCTTACAGAGAATGTGAGCAGGAGATAAAGCTGATCATGATTTCTAGGAAGCTTGTAGATAAGTTTGTAGCCCAGCATTAGAACTATACGAGACTATTGTCTCATTTCGGTGTGCAATTCTTACTCCAGGTTTATTATTTCCTATCCAATTTTCCCTTTGCTCTTTGCTGATCCCTCACCTCTATCCCAGTAGAAAATTCTAAGCATTATACAACTTAATCAATATGATGCATTCTCAGTGGGGGTGATATCACCCCCAAGGTGGCAAAAACGAGTTTCTGGCGGCGGTAAAAAATTACACTGTTTCTATCTGTCTTAGTTATCCAGTGCTGCTACAACAGAAATACCACAAGTGGATGGCTTTAACAAAGAGAAATTTATTTCCTCACAGTTAAAGTAGGCTAAAAGTCCAAATTCAGGGCATCAGCTCCAGGGGAAGGCTTTTTCTCTCTGTCGGCCTTTTTCTCTTCGGTGTTCCCCCGGACTAGCAGCTTCTCTGCGCAGGGACCCTGGTCCAAAGGACGCGCTCTGCTCCCGGCACTGCTTTCTTGATGGTATGAGGTCCCCAACTCTCTGCTTGCTTCCCTTTCCTTTTATCTCTTGAGAGATAAAGGGTGGTGCAGCCCACACCCTAGGGAAACTCCCTTTACATTGGATCAGTGATGTGACCTGGGTAAAGGTGGTGTTACAATCCCACCCTAATCCTCTTTAACATAAAATTACAATCACAAACTGGAGGGCAACCACACAATTCTGGGAATTATGGCCCAGCCAAATGGATACACACATTTTTTTGGGGGAACATAATTCAAACCATGACAATATCCAAAGCACATATATACATACAGTACATAAACGGGTATGAAATTTTCACTGGGGGGCCTCTTGGAGGCAGTGATAATGAAAAAAATGGTGGCAAAACAATGCTCTATATGATTCAACCATGTGCATGAGCAGCCCATCAGTAAAGAGAACATCTTCCATGACACACGACTGCCACACACATCATCCTCAGAAGTAAAAATCACACGTGACAGAGAGGCCCAGTCGCCTCCTTTCCTGAGGCCTCGGCCATTTCCTTGGGCAGCTCTCCCACATCCAGCTTGACTTCTGCTCCATCTGGAGCTTGACCTTTGCCCTGTCTCTCTGAACTAGCAGTCCTCAAATGTCAGTGGCTTAAAGAATAACCTGTTCAAGGATGGTGTATCAAAATGCAGATTCCTTGGTCTCATTCAGGTGGGAGCCTATAGGTGCCCCAGTAGATTCTGATGAACCCCACTTTGAGAAAACTGCTCTACACAGTGCTTCCACTAATGACTCGGGCACTAAGGAGTCAGAATATCACCCCACACTCCAAATGTCCACACTCTAGCTGCTAAAAGTTTGGTGGGGCTGAGGGGTGGGAAGGTGACTGATTTGACTTTATTATAAAGGAACTTTGCCCCAGATCATTCATTAATTCAAGTGTTCATTATATGTGTGTGGGACTTACCGGTGCTAGGTCATTAGGTTCTTTACTTCCACAAATCGTCTCTCTCCTCTCCTTTCTGGGCTTCTCCGTGGCAGGTCCCCCCTCTTCCAGCCCAACAGAGTGTGGCACTAAATGAGGTGGTGTCTGCCCCTGAGCGGCTTGGCCTTGGGGGCTCCAACCAGCCTCCCTGGTCTCAGCTTCCCTTCTCTGTTTGCATCATGGATGATGCAAGCCCAACATGACAGGCTGTGGAAAGTATGTTCAGGTGCCTGGCTGCCCTCCGCCTAATGCCTTTTAAATCAGGGTCCAGGTTTGATTTGATTTTCCTTGCTTTCCTGGTTCCAGCTCTTTCAGGCTCATTTTTCACTCCCCTGTCAGCCTTCCCAGGGTTTGGGGGCAGGTTTAAGCCAAGTCCTTCACACTTCACAGACAACCCCTCCCTCCCAGGCCTTGGGAGTCTGTGCCCACTTCTGAATGCCAGCATTCAACAGGCCCTTCCCTGCTCCCACTGCCTTATCCTGCCCTAAATCCTGCTGCAGTTTTCTGACTCGGAGGGACCTGAGTCTCTTAGAGTTGTTGTTCAGGGTCTAGGGTGTCACTAAATGAGAGAAAAATTAATGCATTTTTCCCTCATCATCACGGAGCCTGGGTGATACAAGCAGTTTGCGCTTGACTAAGCCAAAGGTTGATGGTTTGAACCCACTCAGTGGCTCAGGGAAGAAAGGCCTGACAAACTTTTTTCTGTAAAGATTACAGCCAAGAAAACCCTATGGAGCATTTCTACTCTGTAATACATGGGGTCGCCATGAGTCGAAATTGACTCAAAGGCAACAGGCTTGGTTTTTGTTTTTTTCCTCATCATCACCATCACTCAGCCAGCTCTGTCAAGACCCAGGTGTCTGCTCACCATCACCGCTCCCACCCTCTCTTTTTTTTCCGGAGAGTTCTTGAGCAGAGGTGGGGAGCAGGATTTGAACTTGAAGGAGTCACCAGGCCTAACGTGTGGCATCACAGTGTGCATCACCCCTTCCCAGACATCATCCTAGCACTCAAGGCTTGTGTGTGTGTAATGGCTGTGGGGAGGGGCGTGTCTATAGCTTCAGCAATTTGAAGATGTGAATCCCTTGAATGTAGGGACAGTATTTTAGTCACCTCTGTCATCTTTTTATCCCTGGGGCACCAAATATCCTGCATACAGCTAATGTTTGCTAAACTGAATCAACTTGTGAACTAGGCACTCAGGATGGCTTTCTTAGGGGGATTTTTTGTTTAAGAAGTAGTGAATTTGTTTATGGTGATGGGAAATCTGGCAATGATTATGGGTGGTGGTTGTATAATATGATAAATGCAATTGCTATCGCTTAATTTTACACCTAAAAAATGTGGAATTAGCAAATGCTGTTATATATATTTTTGTAACAACAACAAAAAGATAACTTTGTTGAGTGTTATAACTTTCATGTAGAACTGGGCATCAACTGGTGAGCAGACTGTAATAAAACCACTAAGTCCCTATTCCAAAATCCTGTTTAAATTTCATTATTACAGAATCGGGGAATGGTGAGCAGGAAGGGACCTCAGAGTCATCTGGTTCAACCTCCTAATTTTATAGATGAGGAAACTAAAGCCCAGAGGTCAGGGCTAAGTGAGAGGCAAAGACCCAGGCTCCTCACTGTGTGCCCAGCCCTCCAGTATATCACACTTTCATTCCCAAGAGAAGCTAGCTCCTTACTATAACCAATAAACTGCCAAGCAAAGAAGCTTGCAAAGGATGGCATTTTAGCATCACCAGGCTGACTGCAGTGCCCCAATGGATTTAAATGCATCCTTGCTCAGCTACAATCCAACCAAGCCTCACTGAGTCCTACTATGACAGGCCACCATCCCAGATGCCATCAGGCCACCATCCCAGATGCCATGAAGAACACAGACGAGTACAAAATGGCCCTCAGGGGGTTCTCAGTCTAGTGACAAGTACATAAATAACCAGGACATAAAGTCAAAAATATGCAGTACAAGAAAGCCCCAGGGAGAATCAGAAGGGAGGAGACCGCAACTGGTGAGAGGAAGCAGGCTGGTCTTCATGGTCAGCGTGACATTGGATAAGCCGGGGAGGACTCTGATAGATTTGGGGTCCAGACTCCAGAAGTCAGAGGGGCAGAGAAGCACAGTACCTGCTCAGGGAGCAGCCAACACGCCATTCTGAAGTCAGCAGGTCACTGGGTCATAGAGCAATCAGGAAGAGCGCTGGTCCAAGAGACTGGCCCTGCATTGTGGCTGCACGGTAAGGAGACTAGACTCAAACCCTCAGGAGACTTCTGGGCAGAGAAGCAGTGCTCAAAGCCACATGCTGGGGAGATGAAGCCTGGAAGGGGCTGAGGGAGGAGCAGCTGAGAACACAGGAGGTTAGCCCAGCCCTAGGGTCACCAGCCCTCTCCAGCTCCTCCACCCACAGTGGATGGGTATATTTAATTCAAAGAAGGTGACTGAAGCCTTGCTTCATTCTTCTGTCCACCAGGGAGTGCTGCACTCTGGGAGTTGCTGGGTCTTCATGCATATATTTCACTCCCGTTTAAGTCTCTGTATCTTTCCCCAAATGCTTAGAAATAGGAGAGCGGTAATTAGCACTTCTTACCCTCTAACGGTGACAGCATTGGTGGTACAGTGGTAGAATTCTCACCTCCTATGCAGGAGACCTGGGTTTGATTCCCCACCAATACACCTCACGAGAAGCTACCGAAACCACCCACCTTTCGATGGAGGCTGTGTGTTGCTATGATGCTGAACAGGTTTCAGTGGAGCTTCCAGACTAAGACAGACAAGGAAGAAAGGCCTGGCAATCTACTTCTGAAAATCAGCCAATGAAAACTCTATGACTCACAAAGGTCCAATCTGCAACTGATGATGGGGACGGCACAGGACCAGGCAGTGTTTCGTTCCGTGGTGCACAGCGTCACCGTGAGTCAGGGGTCAACGCTACAGCAGCTCACAACAACAACACTTTAACAAACCTAAAAGGGCTTTGTACACTATAAATGCTATATAAATATGTGGTATATTACTAAAAATAAGAGAAGATCAGAGCAAAATACAAAGAAAACTCCAACACCAAGACTGAAATAGGCAACAAATAAAATCATAAAACGTTAAAGATGGAAACAACTGTCAAGATTAGTTGGTTCAACTCCCAACCTGATTTGTAGATTCCAAATACAACAGTCCTCACAAATGATGGTCCAGTCCTTCTTAAATACTTTCCGTTCTAAGGAAATAACAGAACCTGGCTTATGCTAAAGTGCTTAATAAACGTTAGTTGAATGAATCAACCCCAAACCTTCAAAATCTATCTTAAACAGAAGTCAAATATCACTTTAATGATGCAAGAGATTAATATTTAGCCAATTTACAGACTGAACAAATAAGTTCTATTTACTGGGCACTACTAGGAGCTGGGAACCCTGGTGGTGCAGTGGTTAAGAGATCAGCTGCTAGCCAAAAGGTCAGCAGTTCAAATCCCCCAGCCACTCCTTGGAAAACCTGTAGGGCAGTTCTACTCTGTCTTATAGGGTCGCTGTGAGTTGGAATCAACTCGACGGCAATGAGCTTGGTCTACTAGGAGCTGGCTCTAAGGCACATTTTTTAAAAAGCGTCGTTCTTAGCTGCCCGAGAGTTGGCCCCAACTCATGTAGCTCCACGTGTTACAGAGTAGAACTACTCCATGGGGTTTTCTTGGCTATAATCTTTACAAAAGCAGACTGTCAGGCCTTTCTTCTCCAAAGCTGCTGGGTAGATTTGAACTGACAACCTTTAGGTTAACAGCTGATAGCAAACCATGTGTTCCATCCAGGCTCCTTATGGACTTTTTAAAAATGTATTTTAAAAATAGACACGTGAAACAGAGAACACACACTATAATATATATATCACAGAATTTCAGATCTCAAAACATCCTCAACGATCATTTAATCCTTATTTTATAAGAAGGAATCTGAGAACCGGGGAGGTTTAGTGGTATGCTGAAACTTTTAAGGCTAGCTTTGCAGGAGAAGGAAGTGCAGTCCGATGTTCTTTCCACAACACATATGTTAATCATCTAATTAAATTCTAAATTGTAGAGTGTAGATTATAACCCTCCTAGAATGTGGCAATGGAAAAGAACACCCTGGGCTGGCATAGCTGGGAAAGCCTTCACAAAAGAGGAGAAGTGTGATTTTCCTTTCCAAAATGGATGACTCATTAGTTGCAAGATCACTGAAAATGGGGATCATGTTTTACTTTTCTTCGCATCCCTAGTGCCTGAAGGACAGACGAAACTCAGCTCAAAAACCAAACCAAACACGCTGCTGTCAAGTCGATGCCGACTCATAGCGACCCTACAGCACAGAGTAGAGCTGCCCCACAGGGTTTCCAAGGAGCGGCTGGTGGATGCAATCTGTTGACCTTTTAGTTAGCAGCCAAACACTTAGCCACTGCGCAACCCAACCTGGTCAATTTTAAAGAAAGTAGCATCTGAATTATTCCTTTACTTAAAGTTGGAAGGAAGTTGCCTATCAAAGAATTTGAACATCTTGGGTTCTGCAGAAATTGTATCTATGTGAAAAAATGAACCAGACTTTAGGGAGATCTCCCATGCCTACGCAGATCCCCACAGATTAACACAAAACCTGGTTTCCTCTACCTTGTCCCTCTGGCCACCTTGAGTACACAGTTAGAACGAGATAACCCTGGTCTGGTCCCTCCATCTTTCATTGCTCATTTGGCCACACAACTTTGTTTCCATTTCAAGACCGACAGTCAGGATAATTGAAAACATGTTAAAACAATAGGGGCCTAAAGCCTTATTAGTGGGGAGACAGATTAATCTAGATAACTCCAATCATCTTTATCCTGATAGGTAAACTATCACCGTGAAATTTAGAAAAATATAGGCACTTAAGCGGTGCAAATGGTTCGCTCTAGCCTACTAAAAAAGTTGGTGGTTTGAATCCACCCAGTGGTGGCATGAAGGAAAGGCCTGGTAACCTGCTTCTATAGGATTACAGCCAGGAAAACCCTAGGAAGTGCAGTTTTACTCTGAAGCACGTGGAGTCGCCGTGAGTTGGAACTGACTCGATGGCAATGGGTTGGTTAGTTACTTAAAGAACTCAGAACAGCCCTGATAGGGATCATAATAGAGGGTCCTGGACAGAGCAAGAAGAAAATGTAGAACAAAAATTCAAATTGACAAAAAAAAAAAACAAAAAAAAAAACACAACCAGGCTTACTGGTCTAACAGAGACCAGAAGAACCCCTAAGACTATGGCCCTGGAACACCCTTTTAACTCAGAACTGAAGCCATTCCCGAAATTCACCCTTCAGCCCCAAACTAGCTAATTCTATAAAACAAACAATAACACACGTGATGAACACGCTTCTTAAATCAGTCATGGATACAAGACCAAAAGGGCAACACTTTCTGAAAAGCAAGGACGAGAGACAGGAAGGGACAGGAAAAATGGACGGATGGAAACCGGGAATTGGAGTGGGGAAGGGGAGAGAGAGTGTTGATGCATGGCGGGGGCTGCCAACAATGTCACAAAACAATTTGTGTATAAATTGTTGAATGAGAAACTAATTTCCTCTGTAAAGTTTCACCTAAGGCACAATAAATAAATAAAACAAAGTATTTCAAACAAAAGAAATAATTCTATTTACATCGTTTCAAATCTTCTTTTAACTTTAGTGAATACATATATGCTTTTATGCGGTTGTGTTCAGACTGTGCACAGCATCCTTGTTCTACCTTTCTTTCCACTTTATATTATTCACACACATTTGTATTTATAGATGTAGCTCTAAATATGATAAGCATGTGAGTAGGTAATATCTGCCATACTGGTTGTGTTTATCTGCTTTTGAGCACAAACTAGCTCCTTTTTTTGTTATTAGAAACAGTGCTCTGAACATCTTTGAATCAACAACTTATTTTCTTCTCCTTTAAGGGTTAAGTTCTAGTGGCAAAAGCAGAATTCTTGGCAAAGCAGATCAACAGTTTTATCGGCCCTGTAACATTCTGCCGGTCTGAGTGCAGGAGAGCTGAACTAGTGCTCCCAGCAAAGGAAAACTTCCCGCTTCCCCACAGCGCCAACAGTAGGCTCTTGGTATCTTTTATTTGGCTAGTTTTTCAGGTACACAAGTACTCTAAAGACACTTTAATTCCCATTTATTTAATTGCTAGCCAGCAGTATTGTGTAGTGTATCCTGATGCCGTGTTGTGTATTTTTCCATGCTTGGGATGTTTCTTTCAGTGTAAACTGTGTATTCATCTTTGACCATTTAACAAGTAGCATCTGGCCATTGAACTCAGATAGCTGTACCAAGTCTTTTTTATAAGAATTTTTATGGTGCCTTTTAAAAATTACAAAAGTAATTCCTATTTACTGCTAAAAAAAAAAATCAAACGGTAAGAATGTGCATCAAGTAAAAGCTGAAAGTGGAGGGTATAAGATGGCAAAAGGTTTCTTTCCCTCCTACTCTTCCCCCTCCCCATTATACCACTTCTCAGATATAACCCCTGAAATCCTCTTTCTATTCTTCTGATCATTAACTCTGTAATTCTAGATAATCTGCTCTCTATTTCTTGATTTAAGAACTAGACAACACTTACTGGCTTCCCATAATGAATGAGACAAGATTGAGCTGACTTAGATGGTCTCCCTCTCTCCAGGCCTAGTCTGAGCTTTGATTTTTATTGGACACTGACTGAAGGAGCCCTGGTGGTTAAACACTCGTCTGCTAACGGAAAGGTCACCGATTGGAACTCACCAGTCACTCCGTGGGGGAAAGGTGTGGCAGTCTGCCTCTGTAAATATTAACCAAACCAAACCGATTGCTGTGGAGTTAGTTCTGACTTACAGTGATCCTATAGGACAAAATAGAACTGTCCCATAGGGTTCCAAGGCTGTAAATCTTTATGGAAGCCAACTGCCACATCTTTCTCCTGCAGAATGGTTGTAGGGTTCTACTGCCCACCTTTCGGTTAGCAGCCAAGCGCTTAACCACTGAGCCACCAGGGCTCCTCCCATAAAGAATACCGCCTTCAAACCCTATGGGGCTGCTCTACTGTGTCCTATAGGGTTGCTATGAGTAGGAATTGACTCGACAGCACACAGCAGCAACAATTAGACACGTTTATGGCAAGATTACAAACTCAAATGCCTATAGGGCCTGGTAGGAAACAGACGTGGGGAAAACGGGCTGGGGCAAGAAATGTAACAAGGGCCTCCCTGTCCATCTTCTGCTTTCCTGCTATTAATATAGACACGACTAGTGAAAAAGCCAAGTCATAACTGGCAACAGGTACTTGTCCTCAGTGTTGGGGAGGCAACTGGGGATGGTGGAAACTAGAGCAACCTGGAAAGGACGCACTCAGTGGAAAGGGGTATCATACACTGACCATTGTGGAAGAGCTGCCATGTGGAAGGGGTGCTGCATCTTTTTTATTTATCTATTTATTTATTTTCAGAAAAACCATTAAAAATGAATTGCATGTGTAGACGCTCAATCTGTAAATTTTTTTTAAATTGTGCTTTAGGTGAAACTTTATAGAGCAAATTAGTTTCTCATTCAACAGTTTATACACAAATTGTTTTGTGACATTGGTTGCAATCCCCACGATGTGTCAACACTCTCCCCTTCCACACCCCAGTTCCTCGTTTCCATCCGTCCATTTTTCCTGTCCCTTCCTACCTCCTCGTCTTTGCTTTTGGGCAGGTGTTGCCCTTTTGATCTCACATATGTGATTGAATTAGAATTATCTAATCTTTCGCTGAAGGGTGAACTTCAGGAGCAGCTTCAGTTCTGAGTTAAAAGGGTGTTCCGGGGCCATAGTCTTGGGGGTTCTTCCAATCGCTGTCAGATCAGTAAGTCTGATCTTTTTTTTTAATTTTTTTTTTATTGTACTTTAGATGAAGGTTTACAGAATAGTTTCTCATTAAACAGTAAGTACACATATTGTTTTATGACACTGGTTAACAACCCCACGACATGTCAACACTCTCCCTTCTCGACCTTGGAGGGCTTTTTTTTTTTTTTTTGGTGAAACTATACATAGCCAAAGTTATACCATTTCAAAGTTTCTACATGTACAATTTAGTGACATCGGTTACATTCTTCCAGTTGTGCTGCTATTCTCACTATCCTTTTCCAAATTATTCCATAACCATTATCTTTAACTCACTGCCCCATAGGCTTCACATCAAACCTTTTGAGTTGCTGTTGTCAATTTGATCTCACATAGATAATTTTTTTTTTTTTGGTACCTTAGATGAAAGTTTGCAGAACATTAAACAGTTAGTACACATATTGCCCTATGACAATGGTTAACAACCCCACAACACGTCCACACTGTCCCTTCTCAACCTTGCATTCCCTATCACCAGCTTTCCTGTCCCCTCATCCCGTTTTGTTTTATGAGGCTTTTTTTGTGTGTGTGAATTTGAGTTTTGTTCTACATTTTTTTCCCACTTTCTCCATTGTGAGAGCAGTCGGTGGCGGTAGCTGGGCACCATCTAGTTCTTCTGAGCTCAGGCTGGTAGAGGCTGTGGTACTTGTGATCCATTAGTCCTTTGGACTAATATTTCCCTTGTGTCTTTTGCTTTCTTCATTCTCCTTTGCTCCAGACAGGATGGAACTAGAAGATGTATCCTAGATGGTCGCTTGCAAGTTTTTAAGACCCCAGACACTATTCACCAAAGTTGGATGTAGAACAGTTTCTTTATGAACTTTGTTACGCCAGATGACCTAGATGACCCCTGAGACCATGGTCCCCATCCCTCAGCCCCAGTAACTCAGTCCCTCAGGGTGTTTGAATTTGAATGTGTCTATATGAAGCTTCTATGACTTTGCCTTGGTCAAGTTGTGCTGACTTCTCCTATATTGTGTACTGTCTTTCCCTTCACCAAAGTTAACTCTTATCTACTATCTAGTTAACAATTTCCCCTCCCCAACCCTCACCTCCTTCATAACCATCAAAGATTCTTTCTGTGTGTAAACCTTTTTGTTGAGTTTTTATAATAGTGGTCTCATGCAGTATTTGTCCTTTTGTGACTGACTTATTTCTCTCAGCATAAGGTCCTCCAGATTCATCCATGTTGTGAGATATTTCGCAGATTCACATTGTTCTTTATCGTTGGGTAGTATTCCATGGTGTGTATGTACCATAACTTGTTTGTTCATTCATCTGTTGATGGGCACTTAGGTTGTTTCCATCTTTTTGCTCAATCAGTAAATCTTGGTTCAAATTTTTTAAAACAATTCTGGCCAAACCCAAAAGGTCCATGTACCAAATATGACCCATGAGCTAACCATTTTTGATCTCTGTCATTATGGTTTTAAGTCATATACTTAAACCTCTGTTATTTGACTCATTCATTTTAGATGGTATCTCTTCACTTCCCACACTATCAGTTGAGGACATTAGTGTTCCCATATGTTTCTCTTCCTTTCCCACTTCTACCTTACCACTCACCATTCTACTACTTTGGCTTACCAAGGCTGAGAGAATTTACTTGCTGTTCTGTAACTATAATTAGCACTCCAGCTTTGTCTATATAATGATTAAAAAACAAAACAAAACAGAAAAACAATGTCCATTATGTTGTTGTTGTTAGGCGCCGTCAAGACAGTTCCAACTCATAGCAACCCTATGCCCAACAAAACAAAACACTGCCCAGTGCTGCACCATCCTCACAATTGTTACCATGCTTGATCCCATTGTTGCAGCCACTGTGTCAATCCATCTCGTTGAGGGTCTTCTTCTTTTTGCTGTCCCTCTATGTCCATGATAGCAATATTATATAAATATTTTCTTAAAATATGTGGTAACCATGAATTTCCTGTTCATAATGACTGAAGAACTAGTTTCCAAATGCAGGTAGCTGGTGTGTGTTTTCCATCCCGTGGGTGCAGTCATTTCTCCCTAAATGAGAGGGCTAACTATACACTCCATGTGCCTGAGTGGGCATGTCTATTTGCAGGCTTCATTTGGAGTGTTTGGACATGGAGCAAGTGGACAGAGAGCATGTCCCCAACACATTTCTACCCTGTGGCAAAGTAAAAAGATTTTTCCAGAGATATCAACCAATACCTTCAGTACCCAAAACCAAAACCCATTGCTGTTGAGTTGATTCCGACTCATAGCAAGACTACAGGACAGAGCAGAATTGCCCCATAGGGTTTCGAAGGAGTGGTTGGTGGATTTGAACTTCTGACCTTTTGGTTAGCAGCCGAGCTCTTAACCACTGTGCCACCAGGGCTCCAGATCCTCAGTAGGACACTCAGTTTTCTCTACATAGATGTTTAGTACACAGTCCTTCCTTCAATAACCCTGATTTCTGTCCTACAGCCCACTCCTGATCTCCAAATCTATTCATCTTAAATATGTGGCTCTCACTTCTGCTGAAGGCTCACCCTTTATCCATTCTAGTGAGCAGAGGTGACATATCCTTCAGTGCAATTCCAAGAAAATCTCTGGTCCACTAATGACCCCTCCACTGTTCTCAGTGCTGTTCTAAATTCATTCTCTTTTAAACCTCTTCATGGTCATTTCGCATGTCAGTTTGTAGTACTGTGGTGGCTTGTGTGTTGCTGTGATGCTGGAAGCTATGCCACTGGTACTTCAAATACCAGCAGGGTCACCCATGGTGGACAGGTTTCAGTGGAGCTTCTAAACTAAGACAGACTAGGAAGAAGGACCTGGTGGTCAACTTCTGAAAAAATTGGCCCATGAAAACTTCATAGATAACAGTGGAATTTGTCTGACATAGTGCCGGAAAATGAGCCCCTCAGTTTGGAAGGCACTCAAAATACCACTGGGGAAGAGCTGCCTCCTCAAAGTGGAGTCAGCCTTAATGATGTGCATGGAGTAAAGCTTTCGGGACTTTCATTAGCTCATGTAGCACGATTCAAAATGAGAAGAAACAGGGCAAACATCCATTAATAACTGGAATGTGGAATGTACAAAGTATGAATCTAGAAAAATTGGAATTGTCAAAAATGAAATAGAGTGCATAAAGATTGATATCCTAGGCATTAATGAGTTGAAATGGACTGAAATTGGCCATTTTGAATCAGACAATCATATGGTCTACTATGCCAGGAATGACAAATTGAAGAGGAATGGTGTCGCATTCATCATAAAAAAAAAAAAAAAAAAAAAATTCAAGCTCTATCCTGAAGTACGACGTGGTCAGTGGTAGGATAATATCCATATATCTACAAGGAAGACCAGTTAATACGACTGTTATTCAAATTTATGCACCAACCACTAAAGTAAAAGATGAGGAAATTGAAGATTTTTACCAACTTCTGCAGTCTGAAATATTGATCAAACATGCAATAAAGATACACTGATAATTACTGGTGATTAGAATGAGAAATCTGGAAACAAAGAAGGATCAGTAGTCGGAAAATATGGCCTTGGTGATAGAAACGATGCTGGAGATCGCATTATAAAATTTTGCAAGACTAACAACTTCTTCATTGCAAATATCTTTTTTCAACAACATAAACAGTGACTGTATACATGGACCTCACCAAATGGAAAACACAACAATCATACTGTCTACATCTGTGGAAAGAGACGATGGAAAAGCTCAGTATCATCAGTTAGAACAAGACCAGGGGCTGACTGCAGAACAGACCATCAATTGCTCATATGCAAGTTCAAGCTGAAGCTGAAGAAAATCAAAACAAGTCCACGAGAACCAAAATATGACTTTGAGTATACCCCACCTGAATTTGGAGACCATCTCAAGAGTAGACTTGACACATTGAACACTAATGACTGAAGACCACACGAGTTGTGGGATTACATCAAGGACATCATACATGAAAAAAGCAAAACGTCATTAAAAAGACAGGAAAGGAAGAAAAACTCAAAGTGGATGTAAGAAGAGACTCTGAAACTTGCTCTTGGACGTAGAATAGCTAAAGTGAACGGAAGAATGATGAAGTAAAAGAGTTGAACAGAAGGGCAGCTCGAGAAGACAAAGAAAAGTATTATAATGAAATGTGCAAAGACCTGGAGTTAGAAAATCAAAAAGGAAGAACACTCTCAGCATTTCTCAAGCTGAAAGAACTGAAGGAAAAATTCAAGCCTCAAGTTGCAATTTTGAAGGATTTTATGGCCAAAATATTGAACAATGCAGAAAGCATCAAAAGAAGATGGAAGGAATACACAGAGTCACTGTACCAAAAGCAACTGGTTGATGTTCAACCATTTCAGTAGGTAGCATATGATAAAAAACTGATGGTACTGAAGGAAGTCCAAGCTGCACTGAAGGCAATGGGGAAAAACAAGGCTACAGGAATTGACAGAATACTAACTGAGATCTGAATGGATGCAGCGCTGAAGTGCTCACTTGTGTATGCCAAGAAATTTGGAATACAGCTACCTGGCCAACTGGCTGGAAGAGATCCATATTTGTGCCCATTCCAAAGAAAAGTGATCCAATAGAAGGTGGAAATTATCAAACAATATCATTAATATCACATGTAAGTAAAATTTTGTTAAAGAAAATTAAAAAACGGTTGCAACAGTACATCAACAGGGAGCTACCAGAATTTCAGGCTGGATTCAGAAGAGGATGTGCAACCAGGGATATCACTGCCGATGTCAAATGGATCTTGGCTGAAAGCAGATGTGATGGTTAAGATTGTGTGCCAACTTGGCTGGGCCATGATTCTCAGTGTTTACATGTGATCACTCCCATGATGGCATCTGCTATGAGTAGCCAACCAGTTGAAAGGGAGTTTCCTTGGGGGTGTGGCCTGCATCCAAATATAAGCAGACATTTCTGGCTTTTTGCTTGCTCTGGATCCTGCAGCTGCCTCCTGTTTGTCTGATGGCCAGTTCTTGGGACTTGAGCTATCAGCTTATCTGCCAATCTTGGGATTTGTCAATCTTCACAGCCTGTGAGCAGAGCCTTGCTCTCTGACTTGCCGACCTTGGGTTCGCCAGTCCCTGCAGATACGTGAATCAGGAGAAGCCTTGTGGTCTTGCCTGACAATCCTGGGATTCGCTGATATTCACAGACTGTGAGCAAGAGCCCTGCTTTCGGACTTGCCGATCTTGGGTTTGCCAGCCCCTGTGGCTACGTGAATTGGGAGGAGCCTCTATCCTAATCCACAGACTTGGGACTTTCCAGCCTCTACAGTCACGTGAGCCTCTTCTTTGATATAAATCTCTCTCTATATATATTTATACGCTTTACTGGTTTTGCTTCTCTAGAGAACCCCACCTAAGACAGCAGAGAATACCAGAAAGATGTTTACCTGTGTTTTACTGACAATGAAAAGGCATTTAAATGTGTGGATCATAACAAATTATGGATAACATTGTGAAGAATGGGAATTCCAGAGCACTTAATTGTGCTCATGCAAAACCTGTACATAAACCAAGAGGCAGTCGTTTAAACAGAACAAGGGAATACTGTGTGGTTTTAAACCAGGAAAGGTGTATGTCAGGGTTGTATCCTTTCACCATACTTATTTAATCTGTATGCTGAGCAAATAATCTAAGAAGCTAGACTATATGAAGAAGAACATGGCATCAGTATTGGTGGAAGACTCATTAACAACCTGTGTTATGCAGATAACACAACCTTGTTTGCTGAAGGTGAAGAGGACTTGAAGCTCTTACTGATGAAGATCAAAGACTTACACATCAACATAAAGAAAACAAAAATCCTCACAACTGGACCAATAAACAACATCATGATAAATGGAGAAAAGAATGAAGTTGTCAAGGATTTCATTTTACTTGGATCCACAATCAATGCCATGGTAGCAGCAGTCAAGAAATCAAACGACCTACTGCATTGGGCAAATCTGCTGCACAAGACCTCTTTAAAGTGTTAAAAAGCAAAGATGTCACCTTGAAGACTAAGGTGCACCTGACTCAAGCCACGGTATTTTCAATCACCTCATATGCATGCAAAAGCTGGAGAAAGAATAAGGGAGACCAAAGAACTGATGTCTTTGAATTATGGTGGTGGCAAAGAATACTGAATATACCATGGACTGCCAGAAGAACGAACAAGTCTGTCTTAGACGAAGTACCGCCAAAGTACTTCTAGGAAGCGAGGATGGAGAGAGTTCATCTCACATACTTTGGACATGCTATCAGGAGGGACCAGTCCCTGAAGAAGGACGCTGTGTTTGGTAAGGTAGAGGGTCAGCGAAAAAGAGAAAGACCCTCAAGGAGATGAATTACACAATGGCTGCAACAATGGGCTCAAACATAGCAACAATTGTGAGGATGGCACAGGACCAGGCAGTGTTTCATTCTGTTGTACATAGGGTCACTATGAGTCAGAACAAACCAGATGGCACCTACCAACAACAACATGTTCATTTCAATGAAATATTTGAAGGGAGGGAAAGTTAATAAGTCTGTTCAGTCTGTCATCTTAAACCAGAGATGACCACCAATTGTTGACAATGATAAAGCTTCAGCAATACTTGTCCTGTCATTCACCCTTCTGTTACTTTTCTTTGAATACTCCAGGGAGCCCACCACCAGCCCCTGGCCATGAGAATTTCTGAGTCACCTGGAACAAACAGCTATGGAAATTTTGGGAGGACATTCAAGCTTACTGGGATACCAAGATTAGTATTCTTCAACAAAGATGGGAGGCAAAGATTCTATCATCAAGAGATTACATTTTCCTTTGAATGAATCTTCTACTTAACTGAATTTTCAGCATTTAGTGTCGTATCTCTACTGTGAATGGAACAACAATTTTTAGTGTATGTTTTAGCTATAAATCATCTATAATTAAGTATAAGAGTGCTCTAGACCACCCTGATCAATAGAACTTTCTGTGATGATGGAAATGTTCTATAATCTGAGTTGTTCAACATGGTGTTGTGCGTATCAAGCCTTAAATGTGACTATCAAGCCTTAAAATGTGGCTAGTGTGATTAGGAAATGAAGCTTTAATTTTACCTAATTTTCATTGCCAGGTGTGGCTAGTAGCTATCTTATTGGACAATGCAGCTGTAGACCTTCAATAATTCATTCTCACTGAAAAAGCAAAAGACAATATAATCATTAATTGATAAAATTATAAGTTTATAAAAAGTAAAAATGTGTCACACATGTAAGTATTATAGAAAATCAGAGGAGGGAGAAATTGAGGGTTGGAAAGCTCAGGGTTAGATCTTTGAGGTAGACCTATGTGCTACTGTGGAAAAACAAAACAAAAACAGGTTAAGAAGAAAGAGCAAGTTCCAGATCAGTGTATATCCTTGGGCCCATTTGTGTATAAAAAAGGCATATGTGGATATATGCTTATATTTGCATAGAACCTTTCTGGAGGAATAACCAAATTGTTACCAGTGGTTAGCTCTGGAGAGTGGAAAATGGGGTCAAGGCAAGGAACTCTCCACTTTGTTTGAATTTTTCTTTAAAAAGTAATATTTAATTCATTTTTTTCTTTATAACACAGTTGCAGGCATAGAGATGATTAATGAATAATACATTTTTAAAAGGCCTAAACAGTCAGCTCTTTCCTGTGGTTATTATTCATGAGTGATCTTATGTGATTATTGGGAATATTCCATATCCTATGACCATGGCTTTTCTGTACTCTAATAAACTGCTTTAAAAAGAAAAAAATATCTAAGGAAAGTGGCCTGGAGGATGTAGAATTTAAACCAGATCTTGAGGCTGGGTAAGACTTAGTTAAATGGAGAAAGGATCCCTGGTGACATAGTGATTAAGAGTTCGGCTGCTAACCAGAAGATCAGCAGTTCAAATCCACCAGCTGCTCCTTGGACACCCTATGGGGCAGTTGTACTCTGTCCTATAGGGTTGCTATGAGTTGGAACTGAACTCGAGGGCACCTAACAACAACAACAAATAGAGAGAAGAAAGGACATTCTTGACAAAGGCATAGCCTGAGGGAAAGAAGAGAACAGGAATGAATGGGATGAGGGAGGGGAACAGTGACGACTCTGGAAAGGCTAGGCAGGGAGTGGTGGTAGGGAAGGTAAGGCTGCACAAGAAACATGGGACTAAATCATGGGACTATCACCCCCAAGAATTCTGGAGTCTACCCACATATATAACAAAGCCCATAGGGGGCACAGTTACGGAGGCTTCCTAGACATATCCAAACAACTCACAGTGTAATGGTTAACGTTCTGTGTCAACTTGGCTGGGATCTGATTCTCAGTGGTTTGGTAGACATTGGACTGATTGCTCTTCCATAATGTAATATAATGTAATCAGCTCCATAATAAGATCTGCATAAGCAGCCAATCAGTTGAAAAGGGAGTTTCCTTGGCGGTGTGGCCTGCCTCCAATATATAAACGGATGTTCCAGCAAGGCTCACTCTCGCTCTGGATCCTACATCCGACACGTCATCACCTGACCTCACGTTCTCAAGACGTGAGCCAACAGCCTGCCATATGACCTGCTGATTTTGGGTTTGTCAGCCCCTGCAATCATGTTAGTCAGAAGAAGATTCTAGCCTGATACCTGGCCCACAGATATGTGACTTGTCAGCTTTCACAACTGCATGAGCCATTTCCTTGAAATAAATCTCTCTCTCTCTCTACATATATGTTTCACTGGTTTTGCTCCTCTAGAGAATCCAGCTTAAGACATCTAGTACCGACAGTGGTTCTAGAGGAACAAAATTGTAAGGATGAGTTTTCTGAATTGGTTCTGAAGCCTGGCTAGTCTTAAAGGTGCTGATGACTCTGCCTACAGTAGAAAAGAGGGCACTACCAATCCATGGCATGAGGAGGCAATAGGAATAGGCAAAATATCACAACCAATGGATCAAACATTTGTGAGAGACAAGGCTCTGAGTGATTGCATATTTGATACTTTTCTACAGTTTTGTCAGAAAGAGAAGTATAAGGAAGGTGGCTGGTTGGTCCTACTTTGAATAGGCAAAGTGGTGAAAGAAAGAGATGAGCTCAGGGCTTTGGAGTCACAGCTCAAGCACCACATAAAATACCTGAAAGTTGCCACTTGTGCCCTGAAAGAAAGCCTTATTTCTTATAGTAACAGAGTTGATACTGCCCAAAGCCAAACCCAGAGTCTTATCATAAGAGTGGCTGAATAACAACACCATTGAATTTCCAGCCTTGAATGGTATCTGAAGTTAAACTGAGGGCACTGATTGGGAGAAATGGGACTCTGAAACCTGGGGTGGGCACAAATGGGCAAATAATCAGGAAGCTGGGGACATTCAGTCCCTACATTTGGTTGAATCTTTCCTGCCAAGAGAACCAGCCCTCTTACTCGCATCTGAAGAGATTATTCCATCTTTATCTGCTAAGCCATCCTCCCCAGTAAAACCATTATTCCTTCCAGCCCCATCTAATGAGATTAACCCAGCTGTGCCTGAAGAGTTTTTGTCTTGGGGCACTACTTGAGGCAGATGCCTTACAAGACATTGCTGAATGTTCCCAGGACCCACACCCACCATCCATTTTTGCTTCTAGACCTATAACTAGACTTAAGTCCCAGCAAGCCCCAAGAGGTAAAGTACAAAGTGTGACCCAGGAGGAGGTATGCTAAACTCCAAAAGAACTGCTTGACTTTTCTAATAAATACAAACAGAAACCTGGACAATATGGGTGGGAATGGCTATTAAGGGTATGGGATAATGGTGCAAGGAACATAAACTTGAGTTAGTTTGAGTTTATTGATATGGGCTCCCTAAGCACAGATTCTTCTTTCAATGTTTCAGCTCAAGAGGTTAGAAAAGGATCTAATAGTTTATTTGGTTGGTCCACTGAAGCACGGATTAAACTGTAGCCTACACTAAATCAAGTTGAAATGCCAGGCCTGCCTTGGTATACTGTAGAAGAAGGTATCCAAAGGCTTCGGGAAATTGGCATGTTAGAGTGGATCTATCTGGTTAGACCCACAGACCCACCCATGGAATGCCCAGAGGACACAACTTGTACCACAACGGTGAAGAAAAAATTTGTGAAGGAAGCCCTAGCATCCTTGAAGACTGCTGTGATTGCTATTTTATGTAAGTCAGATTTGACAGTGGGAACTTCCCTAACTGAATTAAGACACCTATCTACAATGGGGCTGATTGGACCCCCATGGTGGTAGGGGCCAAGTGGTAGTACTTAATTGACAAAGACAAGATGGGCATGGTTACCATCATGGATAGCAGAGTCAAAGCAGCAATTAGAATAGTCTGACTCGTGTGGACTTAAGGCGTTGGCTACTTAGTCATGGTGTCCCTAGCAGTGAAATAGATGGGAAATCTACTATATATTTACTTGTTCTGTACAAGTGGAAGAATTCTAGGTCAAGTGAATGGCAGTCTAACTTGAATCTCCAGAATAGAGAGTCACGGCCCCTCAATCAATTCCAAGACTGTAGACAGTTTACAGACCCACTATCCCTTGAATGAAGGGGAAGCCGGGTCTCCTTCAGGAAGGATCACATTGCATTGCCAAAAATTTAAACTGTTAATCTGTCTGCTAGCCTTCTCTGAAGAGGTCTTCAGCCTTTTACAAGAGTGACTGTTCACTGGGGAATAGGAAATAATCAGATTTTTCGGGGATTACTGGATACTGGCTCTAAACTGACATATTACAGAAGACCCAAAACGTCATTGTGGCCCACCAGTCAGAGTAGCGGCGTATGAAGGTCAGGTTATTAATGGTGTCTTAGCTCAAGTCTGTCTCACAGTGGGTCCAGTGGATCTCCGAACCGATCCTGTAGTGATTTGCCCAGTACTAGAATGCATAGTTGGAATGCATGTGGAGTAAGGGCTATTATGGTAGGAAAAGCCAAGTGGAAGCCATTAGAACTGCCCCTACCTAGGAAAATAGTAAACCAAAAGTAATATTGCATTCCTGGAGGGATTTCAGAGATTACTGCCATTATCAAGGACTTGAAGGATGCAGGGGTGGTGATTCCCACCACATTCCTATTCAACTTGCCTATCTGGCCTGTGCAAAAAACAGATAAATCTTGGAGAATGAGAGTGGATTATCAAAAACTTAACCAGGTGGTGACTCCAATTGCAGCTGCTGTTCCAGATCTGGTTTCATTGCTTGAGCAAATTAATACATCTCCTGGTACCTGGTATGCAGCTATTGATCTTGCTAAGGCCTTTTTTTCCCATATTTGTTTTGAAGGACTACCAGAAGCAGTTTGCCTGGCAAGGTCACTAATATACCTACACTGTCCTACCTCAAGGGTATATCAACTCTCTATACGTATGTTATAATTTAGTCAGCAGGGAACTTGATCGCCTTTGCCTTCCACAAGATGTCACTCTGGTCCACTACATTGATGATATTAAGATGATTAGACCTAGTAAGGAAGAAGTATCAATGACTCTAGACTTATTGGTAAGACATTTGCATGCTAGAGGGTGGGAAATCAACCCGACAAAAATTCAGGCACCTTCCACTTCAGTGAAATTTCTAGGGGTCCAGTGGTATGGGACATGTCAAGATATTCCTTACAAAGTAAAGGATAAGTTGTTTCATCTGTCTTCTCCTACAACTAAAAAAGAGGAACACACCTGGTGGGCCTCTTTGGATTTTGGAGGCAACATATCCCTCATTTGAGTGTGCTACTCTGGCCTATTTATCAAGTGACTCAAAAAGCTATTAGTTTTAAATGGGGCCTAGAACAAGAGAAGGTTCTGCAACAGGTTCAGGCTGCCATTCAAGCTGCTCTGCTGCTTAGGCAATATGATCTGGCTGATCCAATGGTGCTTGAAGTGTCAGTGGCAAACAGAGATCCTACCTGGAGTCTTTGGCAAGCCCGTATGGGTGAATCACAGAACAGACCCTTAGGATTTTGGAGCAAAGCTCTGTCAGCCTCTGCAGATAACTACTCTCCTTTTGAGAAGCAGCTTTTGGCTTGTTACTGGGCCTTAATAGAGACTGAACACTTAACCATGGGCCACTAAGTCATCACGCAGCCTGAGCTTCCAATCATGAACTAGGTATTGCCTGACCCACAGAGTTATAAAATCAGATGTGCACAGAAGCACTCCATCATTAAATGGAAGTGGTGTATACAAGACTGGGCTCGAGCAGGACCTGAAGGCACAAGTTACATGAGGAAGTGGCCAAATGCCTATGGTCCGCCCTCCTGTCACATTGTCTTCCTTTTCCCAGTCTGTACCTATGGCCTCATGAGGAGTTCCTTACAATAAGTTGACTAAGGAAGAGAAAATTTGTGCTGGTTTACAGATGATTCTGCATGATATGCAGGTACCACTTGGAAGTGGACAGTGGCAGCAGTGTGCCCTTTTCTCTTTCTAGGACCTCCCTGAAGGACAGTGGTGAAGGGAAATCCTCCCAGTGGGAAGAAGTTTGAGCAGTGTACCTGCTTGTTCATTTTTTTTTTGTACTTTTAGGTGAATGTTTACAGAACAAATAGTTTCTCATTAAACATTCAGTACACATACTGTTTTATGACATTGGTTAACAACCCCACGACATGTCAACACTCTCCCTTTTCAACCTTGGAGGACCTTTTTTTTTT
>NW_004443962.1:8882115-8901829 GCF_000243295.1 Trichechus manatus latirostris | reverse complement strand
TTTCTCATTAAACAGTTAGTACACATATTACCTTATGACAATGGTTAACAACCCCATGACATGTCAATACTGTCCCTTCTCAACTTTGGGTTCCCTATCACCAGCTTTCTTATCCCCTCCTGCCTTCCAGTCCTTGTCCCTGGACTGCTGTGCCTAAATAGTCCCGTTTTGTTTTATGGGGCTGTCCAATCCCCGGTTGAACAGTGAATCTCTGGACTGACTTCACCTCTGAGCTAAAAGGGTGTCCAGGGGCCATACTCTCGGGGTTTCTCCAGTCTATCAGGCCAGTAAATCTTGTCTTTTTTTTGTGAGTTAGAATTTTGTTCTACACCCTTCTCCAGCTCTGTCCAGGGCCCTCTGTTGTGATCCCGGTCAGAGCAGTCAGTAGTGGTAGCTGGGCACCATCTAGCTGTACTGGACTCAGTCTGGGGGAGGCTGTGGTAACTGTGGTCCATTAGTCCTTTGGACTAACCTTTTCCTTGTATCCTGTTCTCTTCATTCTCCCTTGCTCCCGAAGGGATAAGACCAGTGGAGTATCTTAGAAGGCTGCTCACAGGCTTTTAAGACCCCAGATGCTACTCACCAAGGTAGAATTGTAGAACATTGTCTTTATAAACTGTGTTATGACAATTGAGCTAGATGTTCTCTGAGACCTGGTTGTTCATTTTGCTTGGAAGGAGAGATGGCCAGATGTATGACTGTATATTTATTCATGGGCTGTGGCCAGTGGTTTGGCTGGATGGTCAGGGACTTGGAAGGAACATAATTGGAAAATTGGTGAGAAGGAGGTATAGGGAAGAGCCATGTGGACAGACCTCTCTGAATGGGCCAAAGAAGTGAAGATATTTGTGTTTCATGTGAATGCTCACCAAAGGGTGACCTCAGCAGAGTAGGATTTTAACAATCAAGTAGATAGGGTGGCGCATTCTGTGGAAACCACTCCGCCTCTTTCCCCAGCTACTCCCTTCATTGCCCAATGAGCTCACGAACAAAATGGTCATGGTAGCAGGGATGGAGATTATGCATGGGCTCAGCAACATAGACTTCCACTCACTGAGGCCAACTGGACTACAGCCACTGCTGAACGCCTAACCTGCCAGGAGCAGAGACCAACACTGAGTCTTCAATATGGCACCATTCTTAGGGGCAGTCAGCAACCTGGTGGCAGGTTGATTACATTGGACCACTTTCATAATGGAAGGGGCAGCATTTTGTTCTTACTAAAATAGACACTTACTCTGAATACAGATTTGCCTTCCCTGCATGCAATGATTCTGCTAAAACTACCATCCGTGGACTTACAGAATGCCTTATCCACTATCATGGTATCCCACACAGCATTGCCTTGGATCAAGGAACTCACTTTACAGCAAATGAAATGCAGCAATGGACCCATGCTCATTGAATTCACTGGTCTTACCATGTTCCCCATTGTCCTGAAGTAGCTGGCTTGACAGAACGATTGAATGGCCTTCTAAAGACATAATTACAGTGTCAGCTAGATGGCAACACCTTGTAGGGTTGGAGCAATGTTCTCCAGGAGGCTGTGTATGCTCTAAACCAGCATCCAATATATGGTGCTGTTTCTCCCATAGCCAGGATTAATGGTCCAGCAAAAAAGGGGTAGAAATGGGAGTGGTACCATTCACTATTACCTCTAGTGACTCACAAAATTTTTGCTTCCTGTCCCCACAAGCTTATGCTCTGTAGGTCTAGATGTCTTGATTCTAAAGGGAAGAATGTGCCTACCAGGAGACCCATCACCGATTCCATTGAACTGGAAGTTAAGAATGACACCCAGCCACTTTGGGCTCCACATGCCTATGGATCAACAGGCAGAGAGGGGAATTATCATACTGGTTGCAGTGATTGATTCTCATTACCAAAAGGAAATCAGATCGATATTATATAATGGAGGTAAAGAAGAGTATGTATGGAATACAGGAGATCCCTTAGGACGTCTCTCAGTACTACCACGCCCTGTGATTAAAGTCAATGGAAAATTATAGCAACCCAATTCCAACAAGACTAATGGCCCAGACCCTTCAAGAATGAAAGCTTGGGTCACCCTACCAGGCAAAAAACCACGACCAGTTGAGGTGCTTTCTGAGGGCAAAGGGAATACTGAATGGATGTTGGAAGATGGTAGTTCTAAATACCAGCTATGACCATGTGACCAGCTGCAGAAATGAGGACTGTAATTGTTACGAGTATTTCCTCCTTATTTTATTATACTTGTATGTGTGTGCATGTATATATGTGTGTATAAAAAATATTTTTTACTTACATTACTTACAAAATATAAAATATAAATGGGGCTAGTGCATTTTCCATTGTATACATGTTAGTTGTCTCATGTTAGGTACAAGTATGACTTTATAAATTGTCTTTATTTACAGATTATGTATGGTTTGAGGAGATGTGTACAGGTGCCAAGTTGACAAGGGGTGGACTGTGATGGCTAATGCTATGTGTCAACTTGTCTAGGCCATGATTCTAAGTGGTTTGGCAGACATTGGATTGATTGCTCTTCCATAATATGATATAACATAATCACCTCCAAGATGAGATCGGCTGTGAGCAGCCAATCAGTTGAAAGGGGAGTTTCCTTGGAGTGTGGCCCGCCTCCAGTATACAAATGGATGTTCCAGTAAGGTTCACTTTCGCTCTGGATCCTGCATTTGACTTGTCATCGTCTGATCTCCGGTTCTTGGCATGTCAGCCAGCAGCCTGCCACCTGATGTGCAGGTTTTGGGATTCGCCAGCTCCCACAGCCCTGTGAGTCAGCAGCCTGCTGTCTGACCTGCTGATTTTGGGTTCATCAGCCCCTGCAGTCACATGAGTCAGAAGAAGTCTCCAGCCTGATGCCTGACCCATGGATTTGGGACTTGCCATCCTCCCCAACTGCATGAGCCAGGTCCTTGAATTAAATCTCTCTCTATGTGTGTGTGTGTGTGTGTGTATATATATATATATATATATATATATATATATATATATATATATATACGTATGTTTCACTGGTTTTGCTCCTCTAGAGAATCCAGCCTAAGACATGCGGGATTGGTTTACTGTGTTAAAAGGTTTGGGACCATAGTCTTGGGGGACAGCTTAGTCGATCAGCATAACATAGTTCACAAAGATAATGTTCTACATCCTAGTTTGGTAAGCAGCATCTGGGGTCTTAAAAGCTTGCGAGCAGCCATCAAAGATACAACTATTGGTCTCTACTTGTATATAGCAAAAGAGAATGAAAGAAATTAAAGACTCAACAAAGAAAGTAGTCCACGAGACTAATAGCCCATACGAACCACAGCTTCTTCTAACCTGAGCCCAGATGAATTATATGGTGCCCAGCTACCACTACCGTCCATTCTGACCAGGGACACATAGGCGGTCCTGGATAAAATGGGAGAAAAATGTAGAACAAACCTCAAATTCCTAAAAAAGGCCTGGCCTACTGGACCGCTAGAAACTAGAAGAACCTCCGAGACTATCACCTTTTGAACTTGGAATTGAAGCTATTTCTGCAGATCACCTTTTAGCCAAATAATAGATTGGCTTATAAAATAAACAATATTACCTATGAGTAATGTGCTTCATTAAGCAATTAACTGTATGAGACCAAATGGTCAACATTTACCCAAAAGCAAAGACGAGAAGGCAAGGAGAGGAAGGAAGCTAGATCAATGGAAACAGAACAAACAGAATGGAAATAATGAGAATGCTGACACATTGTAAAAATTGTAACCAATGTCACGGAACAGTTTGTATGAAAATTGTTTAAAGGGGAACCTAATTTGCTGCGTAAACTTTCACCTAAAACACAGTAAGATATTATTTCAAAAAAAAGAAGAAGAAATCTAGATTCTTAAACCCTACCACCTTGGTTCTCCTTGGGGGAACCAAACACTTATGGAGCTCCCATTATGTTCCTGGCATTGTGCTTCTCACTGGGCCACAAACAGGAATAAGAAACAGTCCTTGGGTTCAAGGAACCTAATGAGATATGCAAAAGGGGTGGTATCATATCCTGCAGGGAACACAGATTTGGAGGCCCAAGTCCTGGCTCCATCACATTCACAGAGTGGGGTAATCTTGGCAAGTTTTGTAACCACTATGAGCCCCTAGGTTCTTCCTCTATTAAAAACAACCCCCCCCAAAAAAAACCCAGCTATTAAAAACAAAACCCCAGTGTTGTCAATTCCAACTCATGGTGACCCCATGTGTTGCAGAGTAGAACTGCACTCCAAAGGGTATTCAAGGCTGTGATCTTTTGAAAGCAGATCACCATGCCTTTCTTCTAAGGCGTCTCTGGGCAGGTTTGAGCTGCCAACCATTTGGTTAGCCGTCAAGTGCTTAATTGTTTGCACCAGCTGGGGACTCCTTCTCTATGAAACATGGGGATAAAAGCTACCTTGTCGTGAGGATAAATTGACTAAGATTATATGCCTGGCCCAAATAGGCCATCAACAGATGCTAGTTCCCTTGCTTTCACACATTGCCCTCACTCCTAACCTCAGATCAGTAGGGGAGATAAAATATTTTTCTTGTTTACCCTTTCTCCACCAAGGTGATACCAGGACAGAGTAGCTGTGTTGTATATGTGTGGGTGGGGTGAGCAGGGCTAGGACTCAGGGATATGTTAGAGGGAGGAAGAGAGGGCAAATAGACAAGGTTGAGCGTCAGGGGCTGATCATAAAAGGCCTTTTACGCAGTGCTGAAGAACTTCAGCCAGTGGGGAACTATCAAGGTTCAAGGCTATTAAGCACGGGGCGGCACAGTCAGATCTGCGTTTTAGGAAGATCATTTAAGTAGCAATATGAATTGCAAACTGGAAGGCAAGAAGTCAGGAAGCAGGAAGCCAGTTACCACTCCAAACCTCATCTTAATCTTCCCTAAATTCCTATAGTACAAACTTCTTATTGAAATAATTCGAACATCTAATTATACACTGTCATATCCTGCTGTTTTAGATGCATGCATTTTTCTCCAGAACCACACTATTAACTCTTGAGGACAGAAAGCAAGTCAGGCACTTCCTTCAAATTTCTCAAAGTGCTAAACACAGTGGTTGACTGCTCCTGAATTACAAGTGAACAGGGAAGAAATTATTGGGAGAAGGATGCGACTATGGTTAAAGTGGAAACTGAGGAGTTATTCATGCCTTCATGTGTCAGGTCTTCCTTCTCATGTTCCCTTCCTTCCCCCAAAAGTCTAAACATAAATATGCCTTCATAAGGCCAAGGTGAGCCCTTTATTGTGAAGCATACCTCAGTAAACACCAAGACCCACACACAGTCTGATCTGAAACCTCAATTGAGCTCGACTTCTTACGAAGCACTGAAGTCTCAAGCTCTCTGATTCACAGCACAGCAGAGCTTATTACCATGTTTGTTTTTCCTGATAAGAATGAATTTCAGGGCAGAGGGAGAGAAATCTCTGGTAGTTTTCGTATTTTTCCCACCACTTCTCTTGGTTCTACGTGACTCTGTGGTGGGGGAAGAGCCCATCAAGACTTCAGACACCTGCATGGGCAAGAGAACAGCTAGAGGAGTTTTAGGCAGCCCCTGACACTTGGGAGCCCCAGGCTATAAATGGAAGCCCCCAGGCATCCCTGAGGCCTGTCAATGCATACCAGGGTGGTGGCTGCATTTCTCTTCCATCCTGCACTGTGGTGGGTCCTGTAATACACATGGGTGGACAATAGAAGCCCACATATGAGTTTCATCTCCCCATCTCCCCAAGCAAACAGCTGCCCCTTGACCACGCCTCAGACCCAGCAACATCCTCTCATGGGAAGTGGACCACACAGGCCTTGGAAGTGGGTTCAGGGCCAATTGATAGAGAATTCCAGGGTCCTGACTACCCAGAGGAGCCCTGGTGGCACAGTGGTTAAGAGCTCAGCTGCTAACCGAAAGGTCAGCAGTTCGAATCCACCAGCCGCTCCTTGGAAACCCTATGGGGCAATCCTACTCCATCCTATAGGCTTGCTGTGAGTCGGAATCAACTCGATGGCAATGGATTACAGCTACCCAGAACATGGTACAGCAGTGTTGGCTCCCCTTGGGATGACAGATCAGGTCCCCTGCTCTGTGGAGCCGGTACAGCTGGACAAGGGAACAGGGGTTCCCTAGAGTGTGGGCTCAGGGCAAAGGCTCTGGTTGCCTGGGTCTAAAGGTGGTACTGATAAGATATAGAGCCAAGATTTTACTAACTTCTGAAAATAAAATCTCTTCGAGCTTTGGGCTGACAGAGTGGTAGGGGGGTAGGAATGCAGCAAGTAGCTCCGGCCTAATCAACAGACCCTGATTAAACAGTAGTTGCTCCATAATGACATTAACTCATCACCAACCTCGTATGGTTAATGTTCTCCATAAACCCTAGGCCCTGCTTGTTCAAGCCAAAGGTCCACAGCCAGGGAGGGGTAAACTTTTCTAGAATGCTTTAATTGCAGGGCCACACTCAGCTCAGAATAAGGCACTACCATCACTGTTGGTAGATTTGGTAAGACCCTTAAATGGTTTATTAGTATTACTGCTTCTCCCTAATTTATTCCCATCATTTAAGGAGATAATATCTCCATGTGCATCTCATTAGGTGTTGGAGAAGGACATCATGCTTGGTAAAGCAGAGGGTCAGTGAAAAAGAGGAAGACTTTCAACGAGATAGATTTGACACAGTGGCTGCAACAATGGGCTCAAGCATAGCAACGATTGTGAGGATGGCGCAGGACTGGGCACTGTTTCGTTCTGTTGTGCATAGAGTTGCTATGAGTCAGACCAATGCTACAGCACCTAACGACAATAACAACACATTTTGCAGAAGTCCCTGTGTGAATAACCACAGCCAAAGACCCTCTCTGGGAAAGTCTTTAAGTCTTAGAATTTTTGTCTCTTAGCTGTTGGTCTTTATGCTCCCTCCATGGCTTGTTTCCTCATGGTTTCAGTATGGCTGCCTGAGCACCAAGGATTGCATCCGCATTCAAAGCAGGAAGGAGGGATGGGTGGAATATGAGCGCACTGGTGATAGTTTTAATTTCGTCTGTTTGTTTTAATCAGAAAAGCTAGCGCTTTCCCAGAAGTTCTCTAGTAGACTTTGGCCAGAATGTGAACTGGGTCACCCTTAGCTGCAAAGGAGGTCTCTGCAGTGGCCTCTGGAGAGAAAAAGGGCAAGGGCAAAGGGGAGTGGTAATGGGTAATGTGTTGGCTGTTCAAAGCATCTGCCACAAGGTGGAAAAGCCCAAATGGAGGTGATGGACCAAAACCCACAGAGATGAACGTCTTGTAGTTTAGAGCAGCTCAAAAAAACAAATGACCACCAGGGGGCACCTGTAGTCCCACCTCAACGTCACTCCAATCTTCTTGATAAAAAACGAAAACCAAACCTGTTGCTATCGAGTCGATTCCAACTCACAGCAACCCTACAGGACAGGGTACAACTGCCCCATGGGGTTTCCGAGGAGCAGCTGGTGGATTAGAACTGCTGACCTGTTGGTTAGCAGCCAAACACTTAACCACTGCATCACCATGGCTCCTTAGAAGCGGGTTTTATTGGAGGAAGGAGTTTATTAAGTTCTTTGCATAAAAATAGGGATACAAAGGAACTGGGGGCAGGGCAGTGACAGTTTTACCTCTTTCAAGAATAAAAACAAGTTTGGACCAACTTCCAACCTCCAGCTCAGAAGGCGGTAGGGGACAAACCTTTCCAGCTTCCTCTTATCTGTGGTCTCCACTGTGTTTCTCTACAGTAAAGGTGGGGGGTTGGGGGGGTGCCTGTGTGCCCTCTTCAGAAGAAGCTGGGAAGTCCTTGTACTCTCCACATCCAGGCTTGAGGGTTCAAGTGAGTGGTAGCAAGTTTAATGAGGAGACGGGAGGGGAGGAGAGCAGGCAGCCTTCCTGAGGGCTGTGGCAGGGAAGAAAAAGATTCTTCTTGGCTGAGATGGGGGCCAGCCTGGGCCCAAGAAGTACTTGAAGGCTTAATTTTAAAAAGTCAATCAATCACTCAAGGAAACTCTGCAACAGCCCTGTTACTGGAGAGCAGATGTGCCAAGGTCACTGTGAAAGTGACAGCAGAACTGATATGGTACAGAATTTAGGAAGAGGATTTGTCCCAAGGCCTACAGCTATGTCAGCTGCAGGCAGGGTCACATGGCCACAGCATTGATGATCAAGGTGCTCTGGAGGCTGAGCACCACTAACTACTCTTGGTGGGCGACCGGACCCTGTTTGGAAATCAGTCTTTTATGACTAGCACCCCCTGCTCAAAGTCCATGTCATTACAGGTTAACAGCACCTTTCTTTTCCACTTCTCTGCAGGCCAACCAGGTCAAGAGCACCCTGTTCAATTTCTTCTCGTGCTATCAAACAACCAGCTTCCTCATTCTGCAATCATTTGAGGTGGCCCTTCCCTGATGCAAAACTTCTCTTTTGTATTTGTGCTAAATACATCTTGTATCTCTTCTACTAAAGTAATAACACACAATTGCAGCATGCTGGTTCACGGAGAGGAGTCCCTGGATGATGCAAACAGTTAATGCCCTTGGCTACTTACTGAAAGGTTGGAGGTTCGAGTCCATTAGAGGGACCTCAGAAGAAAGGCCTGGAGATCTACTTCTGAAAAAAGCAGCCATTGGAAACCCTGTGGAGCACAGTTCTACTCTAACACACACGGGGATCACCATGAGTAGGAATCGACTTGGCAGTTACAAAACACTCTCTTCTTTAGTCTCTCTGAGTTTCTCTCTGCAAGTTCTCAGACGGAGCCAGACACTCCCTCGGAACATCCCTCTAGAGTAAGTCTTCCTTCTGTACTCGCCAGACACCAGTGTGCCCTCGAGGTGTTCCGGGTTAATGTCGGTCAAGTTGTGGGTGGTAGAGTAGCAGTGCAGGCTGACTTTTAAGGAATACTTTCATTTTGATATATATTCTAGATGCAATATACAAAGTCAACTATTTCATCAAATAAAATTTTTCACATAGAAAATGCTATAAGAATATTGTATTACTACACTTTTTCTTTCTTTCTTTTTTTTTTACTTTATGTGTACTTTTACCATCTATCGACTCATTTTCTTCTCACACTCCTGTAGACCAGAAATACAAAAAAAGCCAATTTCTTTTCTTCAGGTGAGAAACCTTATATTCACTTTTGCCAACCAAAGGATGACTGAGCAAGAAAGAAGACTCCAGTGTGCTGACTCCTGGGCCCACGTTCCTTCTACCACACCCCACGTCAGGAGGTTCCAAATCAAATAACTCAAAGGCATGCTTCCTTCGTGACCTCCAAAGTCAGCAAAAGAAGCAAAGGCATCGCCATGCTACAAGGAAGTAAAGCAGTAGGGGAAAAGGATAGATGTGCAGATAAGGTCAGTTTTGCTACTGAAGCCATTTATCACTTTTTAAAAAATTTTTTTATTGTGCTTTAGGTGAAAGTTTACAGAGCAAATTAGTTTCTTATTAAACAATTAATACACAAATTGCTTTGTAACATTGGTTGCCAACCCTGCGATGTGTCAACACTCTCCCCTTTTCCACCCTGGGTTCCCTGTTTCCATTCCTCCATTTTCCTGTCCCTTCTTGACTTCTTGTCTTTGCTTTTGGGCTGCTGTGCCCATGTGGTCTCGCGTACATGACTGAACTACGAAGCACATTCCCCACGTGTGTTATTGTTTGCCCTATAAAATCAAAATCACACCAAACCTGTTGCCATCGAGTTGATTCCGACTCATAGCAACCCTATAGCCTGTCTAATGTCTGGCTGAAGGGTGAACCTCAGGAGCAACTTCAGTACCGAGTTAAAAGGGTGTCCGAGGACCATACTCTCAGGGTTTCTCCAGTCTCTGTCAGATCAGCAAGTCTGATATAGTTTTTTTCCGTGTGAATTTGAATTTCGTTCTACATCAGGACCCTCTATTGTGATCCCTGTCAGAGCAGTCGGTGGTGGTAGCCAGGCACCATCTAGTTGTTTTGGGCATTTATTATTTTTTTAAGTTTATCTTTTACTTTTTAAGTACACAATTCAATTTTTTAAAACTATATTCACAAACTTGTGCAATCACAACCACCTCACTTCAGAACATTTTCATCACCCCACGAAGACACGCTGTGCCCATTAGCAGTTATTCCCACCGCCCTCCTCCCAGTCACTAGTCTACTTTTTGTCTCTATAGACCTGCCTACTCTGGACCTTTCATATAAAAGGAATCATACAAAATGGGGCCCTTCGTGTTGGCTTCTTTCACTTGGCATGATATTTTAAGATTCATCAGTGTTGTAGCATCTATCAGGGCTTCATTCCTTTTTATGGCTAAGCCACTCCTGAGCCCCAGGAATTCTTCGTGTCTCTTCCCTGCCAGCTGTGGGGATGAGAGGAAGAGGGCATCACAGTTTCAGAGCAACTGAAAAGAGCTCTCATCCTGCTAGCACCCAGAGAGAAGAAATAGACCCCTCAGGAATATCACCAACATTCCTCCGCAACCTTCTTCAGGTAAAGGATGTGTCAGACTCATCAGCCGACCATCTTCACTAGGCAGGCAGGACTGTGCCAAGGACCTACCACAGTGCAGCCCCAAGTCATTTTCGAGTCGGCAACCCTGCACGTTCTCCAGATGACTGCAATGCCAAACCTGTTACTTAAACAGATGAGGTCCAGTGTCACCCAGGAAGACTGATTCTTTTGACCTCCACCCTTCTGCAAGCTTTCAGGGACCTACACTTAAACTGTGGATTCACAGTGCAGTCAAAGAATTCCTCATCACCACAGTTGTCTTTTGCTGATGCCCAGATCAAAGCCTTCTAGCTTCTAAAGCATTTTCTGGAACAGATCCCCCATGACTGATCCCAGGACAAATATTTCTTGCTAACCCCCCAGACTCCCAGATGCCTCTCCCATGTCAGGTTATGATCTGGATTCTGGTGGCCTGAGCCAGCAGCTTACTAAAGGTCTCTCCAGTTGGGCATAACATTAGATGTTCTTACAGCTATTCTTCAATGTCCATCCTCTTCTCCTCCTTTCTAGTACAAGGTGGACAAGGAATTATCATGCTTATTTTGCAGAAGAATAAATGGAGGATCAGTAAGGGCAAGAGGCCAGTATTCATTAGTAAAAGGTGACAGAACAGAAATAAGCAGCCCTGCTGGCGCAGTGGTTAAGAGTTTGGCTGCTAACTGAAGGTCCCATCAGCCACTGCATGGGAGAAAGATGTGGCAGTCTGCTTCCATAAAGATTACAGTCTTGGAAACTGTATGGAGCAGTTCTACTCTGTCCTATAGGGTTGCTGTGAGTCGGAATTGACTTGACGGCACACAACATTTCCCATCTTACTCTCCTGGACGTACCAAGTTGATACAAGAGAGGGTCAGTTAACTAAATACTTCTTCAAAAAAAAAAAAAAAAAAAAAAGAAGCAAGAGAAAAATTCCAGTCAGCTCTTAATTGTCCAGATTTGAGGAAACATATTTAAACCCAAGCTGCATTTCTGCTGCCACCAGTACCTTTCTTCTTTTATAATCGGGCAGCATGTATCCAGAACATGACCTATATTAACAGCAAATTATCTTAGGAGGCTCAACTTCCTGTGTCTCTCCCCATCCTGAGTTCTCCAACACAGATCAAAGCCCACCATAAACAAAAAAAATAGGCAAATCGGTATTTGTTTACTTTATATGTGGATCTAAAGGAAAATCAGGCCTTCTACCAGATTCAGCCTGCCAAGGAAAAGGCTTGAGAAGAGCAATGAGCCCTGCCCTGTCCTCCCCCAACACCCAGCTGCATGTCTTACCTTTCCTTCAAACTTGGCGGTGGCCCCTTCTCTGATGCAGAGATTCCGAGGAGGCAAAATGAAAGCAGGGGCCTCGGTCAGGGGCATGGAGCCGACTCTCGAGTGATCCACTCCCAGGGAAGTTTTGGAAACGTGTGTTGAAGCAACCAGCTTCACATCTCCCATGGTCTGCAGAAGAGGAAGGAAGAGGACCAGGTTAGATCAGACAAAGCACAGCACCGGCTTCCCTTCCAGGTACCTGGTGGGCCCACACGCTGGTTGGAGCCCCAGTATTGTGGGTCTTGACGTGGAGTAGGTACCCAGTAGGTCACTGACCACCTGAAGCTTCTCTCTGTGTCTTCCATGCCCAGGGGCTGCCAAGGGAAGGCACAGCCACAACCCAGACACCAGCTCCCTGAGCCATGCCCTTGCCTCCTCAAAACCCATGGAGGACTTCCCACCTTTCCACTATTCCCTTCTTATGGAAAAAGGGCATCTGGGGACAAGAACACGGAAATGGAATTGTTTTCACAGGTTCTACCATAGGTATCTAAAATCACTATGTAATATTTGTTGACCCATCAGAAGTAACATCCTGCATTAAACACTCACGCTTTTCTCTGAACTGTGAAGGCTCACAGGCTAAAAACAGGATCCATACGTCCAAGAAAGAAAAGCAGGTTAGGGTTACTATGGCAAGGATCCTGGCTGAGGTGAATTGAGAGTTTGTGGCTTAATGAATGAAGGAAGCAAGGTTAGAAAGGATATTCCATCTCTGAAGACTAGATTGTGAAAAAGGCTCAAAAGTCATGGAACGTCAGAGAGGGGAGACGTTTAAGACGATCCAGGCTAACTCCTGCACTTAGAGCTGAGGCCCAGAGTGGCTAGGTCACCAAGGTGATAAAGCAAAAATGGTGGCATCACTGGCCTGCATACCTGGGGCTCCTGACTCCTGGTCCAGGGCCTAGTTGGGACTAGATAACATGCTGGGCGGGGCTGGCAAGGAGACTGACAGGAGACGTAATATATGATTACCCCTGCACGGCAATGTTCTTTTATAATGGTTAGTTTTTCTCAATTTATATATGTTTCATTGTAAAACCTGGAAAATACCAGCAAGTGAAAACAATAAATGACCATTTATTGAACAAATACTCTGTGTCAGACACTGTATTGGCACTTGATACATGATCTCATTTGTTTGAATCCTCAGAATTACCCCATGAAGTAAATATAATCATGATTTTGCAAAGATGAGAGGTGGAATAACTTGCCCATCACAGTCAGTGAGTGGCAGAAGTGGGAGTTGAACCCAGATTTACAAGGCTCCACAGCTCACGATCTTTCAGCCATGCCACACAGCCTAAAGGAAAAAAGGGGAAAATGGCCATAGCTCTATTATACAAAATGGCGGCACCTCTCCCTCCAGTTTTTTTCTATGAATATAGAAAGATACAGTATTTTACATGGTTCAGAGCATACTATATATACAGCTGTTTCCTGTTTTTATTCCCATAATTTTTCTTAAAATAAGGAGGTATAGGGTAAAGAATTGAACTTCACCCAAAGTTATTTGGTCTTTGCCTTTGTTTCCTGAGGGATAACTCTAAAATCTTGTCATTTCCTGAATAATTAAAATGCGTTTGTTATCTAGACTTCTAGACCACACCTGGGGATTTGTGTTTATGGGTGGGGCTGATCTGACCAGAAAAACCACCAATGGCTTGATATTAGCTAACTTCAGGGGAGGAAGCGGGGCTGATCCCACTCAATCATGACTACATAATGAATCCAATAAAAAGCTCTGGACATGGAAGCTCCACGGGCTTCCTGGCTGGTGAAAGACACAGATGCATGTGTAAGGGTAGCACATCCTTTGGGATGTGAAAGCTTGTGCTGGGAACCCTCCTAGACCTTGCCCTAGGCATCTCTTTTTTGCTGTAATAAAGCTATAATCATAAGTATAGCACTTTCTGTGAGTTCTGCGAGTCATTTCAGAGAATTATTGAACCCAAAGGAGTAGTGGGAGCCAACAGGTCAGATGTGAAGGAGTCCAGGGGGGACTCCTGAGCTTGCGGCTGGCATCTTCTAAGGGTAGAGGGAAACCTCAAATTTGGAGCCAGCAGATCAAAAGCGTTGTATGGACTACCAAACTTGTGGCTGTCTGCCTGTTTGGCAGTCTGAAGGACGATGTCCTCTAACTTGTGAACTCTGATCTAGCTCTGCGTGGTCAGGGTTAGAGGAAGAAGTGTTGCATGGGCAGCTGGTGTCAGACAGAAGAGAGAAGTGGAAAGTAGGCATCACTCATATCCTCATAGTTGATGACAGAAAAATGGGGTTTTGAGATTTCCATTTTATGGATGTATTACAGCTTATGTAACTACCTCCTTACTGCTGGCCATTTGGACTATTTCTCAATCTTTTATGATAATAAACCCCGTGATAAGCATATGTGTGCCTAAATCTATGTCTGAATTCCTGATGATCTTCTTACTGATCGATTCAAGAAGTGAAATTATTACGGTACCAATCTGAGTTCTTGGTTGGAAATGACAGACACTGACTCTGGCTCTCATAAATGGGGAAGGGATCGGTTGGAAAGATTGGGGAGGCGGGGCGGCGCCCACAATCCAGGGGAAAGGGCTGGAGAACCAGGCTGGGAAAACAGGCAGAAGTCGAGGAAAGCCAGTGCTCAGACTCCAGCCAAGGTCACAGTACAGGTCACTGTCCCGGCCCAGCTGTCACTAGATTCCTCTGCCACCACTTAGAATGCATTCTATCTGCCCAGGTTCCAAGTCCAGATGGGAGCCTTGCCAGGTGGGGACTGCTCCATGTTGGGGACCATGTCTTACCACGGAACCCACAGTGCCTGACTCAATCCAGGGACTCAACAAACATCTCCTGAATTGAAGAGGAACTATATTCCTTGGGTTTTTTTCTGTTCACTTTCTTTGGATATCGGTCACACTGTTAAGTTCCATACTTGTGAGTTGGGTAAATGGACACAAGTGAACAGTGGTATCTGGGGCATGTGATTAGTTTGCTTAAATTTAATAAGATCTAATAAAAACAAAATAGGGAAATATCTTATGAAATATAACTTAAAGTAGAAAAGATCTAGTTCTGTTTCTTGCAGGGCTTGACCTGCTTGATAAGCCCCCTTTCTCTTTCACTGATAAGATATTGGCTTTGCAAATAAATTCCTTTCCAAATGTAAGACTCACAGACTCTGTAGGTAACAGTAAAAGCAAACACTTACTTACTATATGCCAGGAACTATTCTAAGCATTTCAGAGACCTTGAGTGGCGCAAATGATTAACTCATTTAGCTGCTAACCAAAAGGTCGGTAGTTTGAGTCCACCCACAGGTGCCTTAGAAGAAAAGGCCTGGTGATCTACTTCTAAAAAATCAGCACAGTTCTACTCTGATGCATATGGGATTGCCATGAGTTGGAATCCAGTCCAGGGCAACTGGCACTGGTGTTCTAAGAACTTTACAAATAATACCTCATTTACTCTTCTCTTACCAACAGAGACAAGTTATCCCATTATCCCCATTTAATGGATTAGAAACTGGGACACAGTGAGACTAAAAATTTGCCCAAGGTCATGCATTTAATAGGAGGTAGAACTGGTATCTAGACCCAGGCAGTATGGGCCAGAGGCCCCCTCCCCCCCATTTTTTTTTTAATTTATTAATTTCATTGTGCTTTAGGTCAAAGTTTACAGCGCAAATTAGTTTCTCATTCAAAAATTTAGACACAAATTGTTTTATGACATTGGTTGCAATCCTCGCAATGTGTCAGCACTCTCCCCTTTTCCCTTAACACCCTAGGGTCCCTCACTTCCATTCGTCCAGTTTTCCTGTCCCTTCCTGCCTTCTCATCTTCGCTTTTGGGCAGGTGCAGCTCATTTGGTCTCATATACTTGACTGAACTACGAAGCACGTTCCTCACGTGTGTTACTGTTTGTTTTATAGGCCCGTCTAATCTTTGGCGGAAAGGTGGACTTCGACAGTGGCTTCAGTTCTGAGTTAGCAGGGTGTCCAGGGGCCACAGTCTCAGGGGTTCCTGCAGTCTCCAGTAAATCTGGTCTTTTTTTTTGTGAATCTGAATTTTGTTCCACATTTTTCTCCTATTCTGTCTGGGTCCCTCTGTTGTGATCCCTGTCAGAGCCATTGGTGGTGGTAGTGGGTACCATCTAGTTCTTCTAGTCTCAGGCTGGTGGAGGCTGTGGTTCATGTGGTCCATTAGTTCTGTGGACTAATACCTTCCTTGTGTCTTTGGTTTTCGTCATTCTCCTTTGCTCTGGATGTGATGGGACGAATAGATGTATCTTAGATGACTGCTTGCAACTTGTAAGACTCCAGATGCTACGTAAGATGTAGGACACTTTCTTTATGAACTATGTTATGCCAATTGATGTAGATGTTCCCTGAGACCACGTTTTTTTTTTTTTTTTAAGCTGTTTTATTGTGGTAAAAACATAATAACACAATACTTGCCAATTCAACATTTTTCACTTGTACAATTCAGTGACTTGATTACATTCATCATGTATGCAACTACCACCATAATCCATTTCCAAATTACTCCATCATCATTAACAGAAGCTCAATGCCTCCTAAGCAAAGACTTGCCCTTTCCCCCTCCCTCTCACCCTTGGTGATCAATGATAAATCCTGGTCTCTATATATTGGGCTATATTATATAAGTGAGATCATACAATATTTGTCCTTTTGTGACTGACTTATTTCATTCAGCATGTTTTCAAACTTCATCCATGTTGTAGCATGTATCAAGACTTCATTTCTTTTTATGGCTGAGTGGGATTTCATTGTGTGTATGTACCACATTTTGTTTATTCATCCGTTGATGGACATTTAGGCTGTTTCCAACGTTGGCTATTGTAAACAGTGCTGCAGTGAACACTGGTACAAGTTCCTGTTTGTGTCCTAGCTTTCAATTCATTTGGGTGTATACCTAGGATTGTTGGGTCATATGGTAGCTCTAAGCTTAGCTTTTTAAGGAACTGCCAAACTCTTTTCCACAGCGGCTATACCACTTTGCATTCCCACCAGTAATGGATGAGAGTTCCAATTTCTCCTCATCCTCATCAACACCTGCTATTTTCTAGTTTTTTGGATCATAACCATTCTAGTGGGGGTGAGGTGGTATCTCAATTGTGGGTTTGATTAGCATCTCCTTATTATATATTGTGCACAGCTACACAGGTCCACACCCCGGAGGGAACACGGCTCCCTCCATCTTCCTCCACTGCCACTGAGGTGAGGTGGCTGGTACACTGTGCAGGACCAGTGCCGATGTGGCATGGGGCAGGTATCATGAGCATCAGGCATTGTAATCCTGCTAAAAAGCCAGGGTCACTGCCACTTTGCAGCTGCATGATCTTGAGTAAGTTACTGCAACTCTCCTGGCCTCAGTTTCCTTTTCCGTAAAATGAGGAGGATACTGTCAACCCCAAAGGAAGGATTTAAACGAGAGTGTATGCAGAACGGACAGTACAGCGCTTGGCACATGAAAGGCATTCAATATATGGTAGCTGTTAACATCATCGGAGTCCTTATAGATGGTTCAAATGGTAACATGTTCGGCTGTTAACCAAAAGGTTGGAAGTTTGAATCGACCCAGAGGCACCTCAGAAGAAAGGCCTGGCAATCTACTAATGAAAAATAAGTCACTGAAAACACCATGGAGCACGGTTCTACTCTGACACACATGGGGTTACCGTGAGTCAGTGCTGACTTGATGGCAATTAGTATTTTGCTCTATATCATCATCCAGTCCAAAGGGATGCCAGTTTCCCCACCCTGCAGGGCACGAACCTTTTTCACCAAGAACAGCAGGAAGCACAGGCCAGCCCGATGATCCTCAGAGCAAGGACACTAAGGAGGCAGCTGGCAGAATTCAGTGAGAAGCCCACTGGCAGCTTCCCTCAGCACTGTCACGCCCATTCTAGCAGTGCCATTTAATGAGCAAGATGTATGTCCGACAGCGTGCTGGGCACTGCTCTCATGCAATTCCAACGATCCTGCAGGGCAGTTCTGATTATCCCCCATTTGACTAGTGAGCACACTGAGGCACAGAAAGCCAAATATGCTTGTCCAAGGACACATAGCTGAGAAGTGAAAGCCAAACCAAGTTCTGATTCCAAAGTCTCACTCTGCCAGCTTCCTGGAGGCCCTGCGGCCCAGATGCAGAGTTTCTTGCTATCCCCAGTAACGAGCGATGCAGTAGGTAGAGAGGCTTGGGAGCCGTACAGAGCAAGGGGGGCAGGGAATGTGCCTGTCTCCTCTCAGGCCTGGCTTTGGAAGACACAAGACTCTTTTCTACCTCTGCTTCTGGGGGAGCTGGGAACAAGGAGTGGTGACATCAGGCTGAGGACCCTCTCTACAAAGCCTCTCAATCTCAAGAGCCTTCTGAGGTTCACCCAAATTTCCTAAAGGCCCTGGATGTTATCATCAAAAGGAACACACTTGGCCTCAAGAACGCAGATGACAGGGATCATCCAGCCCTGGCGGAGGGTGGGGAGTGATTGTGGGGAGGGCTGGCTACCAGTTAGAAGAGGAAAGGACAAGTCAATCCAGCAAGGAAACATCCAGGACCCTGTGAGGCGGTTTTGCTGGGACAGTTACTCAACCATCACATGCGAGGGACCAGAGCCCAGTCCCAAGCTGGCCAGTCACACCAAACAGCTCCACTCACCCTCAGCCCATCAGCTTGCCCGCTGCCATCATCAGCATAAACAGATTCCTTCCAAACTGTCAACTAAAGTCTACTGACATATTCTCAGTGCTGTATAAAAAAAAAGTAATAATAATAAAATAAAATAAACCATCTTTGTTCTCTAATCCCTCCTCAAGCCTGGTGGCCACATTCCACTCCAGAAAACCAGAGAGGCTGGGTGATTTCTGCAATAATTTCTCCATCAGCAGAGTAGCGCTCAGCAGTGGGAATTGAACACACCCAACTAAGGGGATTCATTCAATACCAGTGAAACGCAGATCAAAGCAGAGAAAAAACAGGAGAGAGTGGTCTCAGAGCCGGGAGCCCTCCCAGACAGTGCTTGGGCCAAAGCTCACTCCAAATGAGGCTCCCACAAATAACATTAACCATTCAAAGCAGCACTGGGTAATCTGACTTTAATTTGATCCAAAGCACTTTAACCTGTCTCTTGAATCCAGAAAGGATCACTTCAACTCCGGCCAAAAGAGAGTAAAACTCTGAGGCAAAAAGACTCAGAAAAAGGTTATAAATCAAAGATGAAGACGATCACTTCCCTACACAAAGTATATACTTTTTTTATTATTCTAAATATGCATAACACACAACACTTGCCAATTCAATGTCTTTCACATGTACAATTTAGTGACACTGATTATATTAATCCTGTCATGCAACAATCACAATATCCGTTGCCAGATTTTCCATCACCATAAACAGAAATTCACTGCTTTCTAAACAATGTCTGCCCCTTTCCCCCTCCCTCCTGCCTCCCGTCCCTGGTAACCACTAGTAAACTTTGATCTCTATATATCTGCCTATTTCATATAAGTGGGATCATACAATTTGTCTTTTTGTGATTGACTTACTTCACTCAGCATAATATCTTCAAGGTTCATCTATGTTTCAGCATGTACTGGAACTTCATTTCTCTTTATGGCTGGGTAATATTCCACTGTATGTATAGACCATACCAAAGTGTAAAAAAAACCCCGTTACCCCAAGAGTATGGCCCCCAGACACCCTTTTAGCTCAGTGGTGAAGTCATTTCCGAGGTTCATCATTCAGCTTGGGAGTGGACAGCCCCAAAAAACCAAATGGGACTAATGAGGCACAGCAGTCCAGGGACAAGGGCCAGAAGGCAGAAGGGGACAGGAAAGCTGGTGATAGGGAACCCAAGGTTGAGTAAGGATAGAGTTGATGTGTTGTGA
>NW_004443962.1:8849312-8881780 GCF_000243295.1 Trichechus manatus latirostris | reverse complement strand
GGATTTGAACTGCCGACCTTTTGGGTTAGCAGCCGAGCTCTTAACCACTGCACTACCAGGGCTCTACACCAAAGTATATACATGTTAAATTATCATTTTCTTTAAGCATCTGATTAGTTTGCAGGGCATCCTAGAAATACCATTCTCAAGTCTCCTATAGGGAAGGGCTCCCAACCAGGCTTCCACTCACAGCCTGGCAGTCTGCCCTGATGACAAAATCAGAGGAGGGCAAAACCACCCATGCTCAAATGCCCCAGGCACTGACAGCTCCACCTCTCCCACTTTAACCCTCTCTGCAATGTACTCAAATCCTGACAAGTGCCCTAGTCCTTCTAAACCCGACACGAGCTGCTACTCAGCGGTGCCCGGCAGACTTGCCATGACCCATGGGAGCGAACCAGTGCGGCAGGGTTGAAGACCCATGAGCAGAGGAGACACCTTACCGTGGCCTCTCCCCAGGCAGCTCTCGTATGAGTCAGGGCGTTGCGGCAGCCAGGCTTCACCACTGTACTGCAGAGATTTCTGTCCAAGGTCCGTCCAGAGAATTGGGAGTGAACAAGAGCTGGGAGGGAGGGAGGGCAGGGGATGCCACAGAGCCCAGGGCCAGATCGCAAAAGTTAAGGGGCTTTTGTTCTGACTCTGCTCGTGGATGTTGCAACTCGCCTTCCGCTGGGCAGCCAACTTCACCCGGTCCAGGAGATCTGTTGTTCTAATCCGCCCAGCTGGGGTGACCTTTGAAACCTCTGGCTGCCAGCTGCAGAGGCTCTCAATGGAGTTCCGAGGAAGCCACGGGTGGAAGCTCACAGGTTTTTACTTGTTTGGAGCTGCAGATTCCAATCTGAGCATCGAGCAAAAGAGGACTCTGTTAAGCAGAGAGTTGAGCCCTTGGAGGGACTGGGCACACCCCCAGCTCCACATCTGGCCTGAAACACCACCCCAACCACTTGGCACATCTGGCCCGGGATTACCACCCAGGGCTCATGGGACATTTGCCTCCTGAGACCCAGCTCTTTCTTCCTTAAGCTGAAGCCCTGTTTATGATCCCTAGAGTGGGAGGCAAGCCCAGAGAGCAGACGGACTGAGAACACCCACGCTGCAATTCTCTTAAGGAATTTGGGCTGAGATTTGAACCAGGCTCCACAGTCTGTGCTCATGTTGTGCACAGGACCTTGCAGCGCTGGTCCTGACCCCTGGAGAGCTTCAGGAACTATGCTTGGGGTAGACCTCTAAAAGGTGGTAGCAAGGTGGTGTCCAGCCCAGGGTATTTCCTCCAGGGGAGAGAAGGTATTTCCATAATTCCAAGGGGCTCTCCCTCCTCTGCCACTCACACCCTTGGACTGGCGTGTGAATGAATATGTGAATCAGGAATGACATGAATTTAAGCATTTCCATTGGGTAATGTCTGATTCCTGAGTAACTGGCATTCTCGCAACACCCAGGTGACCTTTTATCCTCTAGTACTGTTCTCAAACTTTTGGTCTCGGGGCTCCTTTATACTCCTAAAAGTTATTGAGGACCAGTGGTGCAGTGAATTAATTAATCTGCCCCTTTTAGCCATGCATGATCTTCCAACTCCCACACAATGATTGGGTCCCAAACCAAACCAAACCCATTGCCGTCAAGTCGATTCTGACTCATACCAACCCTACAGGACAGCGTAGAACTTCCCCATAGGATTTCCAAAGAGCAGCTGGTGGCTTTGAACTGCTGACCTTTTGGTTAGCAGCTGAGCTCTTAACCACTGTACCACGAGGGCTCCAATGACTGGGTAGGACTATGCAAATAAGGTGCCTATGGCCCACCAAGGGGATTGGACAGCTTGCTAACAATGCAAATAAGGTTCATGGAACCCTTGTGGAGGTGGAACCATGCAAATAAGGTGTATGGAACCCTAATGAAGGGATTGGTCAGTTTTGCCATCCTGCTAGGCTTAAAAAGAGAGCCAATCTCAGATCAGAGAGGAGACCTCACTACCACTGAGAAAGAGGAGCCAGGAGCAGAGCATGTCCTTTGGACCTGAAAACCTTCTAAACCCAAGAGACAAAGAGACAGCTGTAACACTGGAGACAGCAAGAAGCAGCGGGAAAGAAATGGCAGCAGTAGAACCAGGAGACCAATGCAAGAAGGCACAGTGGACTTCATGGCCCAAGGAGTAAGGTGGTTACAGTGGGCATGCCAACCCACAGAGCAAGACAGCTAAGCACCTTCGGGCAGGAGGCTTCCTGGCTGAGTGGGGTGCATCCTGGCACTTGACGGAGCTAGGCTTGCCGACCCATGGAGCGAGAGAGCAGAATGGCTTTGGGCAGGAGGCTTCCTGGCAGAGTGGAGTGCCTCTGGGCACTTATCGGTGGAGCTAAAGAGCTTTGTAACACTTGCTCGAGCAGGGAAGAGGCCAAACCCGAGCAGAGCCAGGACTAAGGGTTGAGAGCCGAGAGAGGAGGCCTGTCCTCGGGGGGCTGAGAGGAGCCTGTCCTCAGGGGACTGAGAGGTGGCCTGCATGGCTGAGAGTATTTGAGAGAGCTTTCCTGCACTTTGCCTACATGCTTCCTGATCCTGATCCCAAATTGTAGCCTGTTGATCCTGATTCCGAGTTATAACTGTTACTTCCTGTTATGGATTGATTTGTGTCCCCCCAAAATTTGTGTGTCAACTTAGCTAGTCCATGATTCCCAGTATTGTGGGATTGTCCACCATTTTGTCATCTGATGTGATTTTCCTATGTGTTATAAATCCTACCTCTATGATGTTAATAAGGTGGGATTAGCAGCACTTATGTTAATGAGGCAGGACTCAGTCTACAAGATTAGGTTGTGTCTCTTTTAAGATATAAAAGAGAGAAGCAAGCAGAGAGACAGGGGAACCAAGAAAGCAACACTGTCCTTTGGACCAAAGTTTCCTGCGATGAGAAGCTCCTTGACCAGGGAAGATTGATGACAAGGATCTTCCTCCAGAGCTGACAGAGAGAGGAAGCCATGCCCTGGAGTTGGTGCCTTGAATTTCAAGCCTACTAGACTGTGAAAGAAAACCCTGGTGGCGAGTGGATAAGTGCCACAGCTGAGAACCAAAAGGTTGGCAGTCTGAATCCACCAGGCGTTCCTCAGAAACTCCATGGGGCAGTTCTACTCTGTCCCATAGGGTCACTATGAGTCGGAATCCACTCGATGGCAATGGGTTTGGTTTTTTTTTTTTGGTTAGACTATGAGAGAATAAATATCTGTTTGTTAAAGCCATCTGCTTGCCTTATTTCTGTTATAGCAGCACTAGATAACTAAGACACCTCCCTAATAAACCCCACAACTGTGAGTATGGTCTTTGAGTTCTGTGTGGCCATTGCAAGTAACTATTGAACCCAACAGAGGAGTAAAGGGTGCCATGGGAGGGATGGCTGGTGTCAGAATTGGTAAAAAGTTTGGAGGGAGGAGATATATCTGACCTCCCCCTCACAGGAATCAGCCTTGGGCTGTTGATCTTGATTCTCCTTCCCCACTGTGAAGTTAGAGAAGGTCAGATGACCCCACTGGTCATTTTTACAGGACCCCAAAGAGCTTTTGTATGTAGGTTATAGCAATCAGTATATACTATATTAAGAATTAAAACTGACAAACATGAACTCATTAAAATATCAATAAGAAGCCCATTATATGTTAACATAAATAACATTTTTAAAAAGAAAAATAACTACATTCTTCAAAAAAAGTAAGAGAAGTCATTTTGCATTTTTGTAAATTTTTAAAATATCTGGCTTAATAGATGATGACAGCTGGATTTTCACGTCTTCTTCTGCAGTCTGTTGTGATACCAGCATGTATAGCTGCTGGAAAACTCCACCGTACAATTGTAGGAGAATGAGAGCAAAAAAGGCAAACAACATCTTATTACAAAAACAGTTTGGACCTCATAGGATCCTGAAAAGTCTTGGGGACCCCCAAGGGTGCCCAGGGCACACTCTGAGAACTACTGCTCTAGACTATCCCCCTACTCTCCCTGTGACCAATCTACCTTCACTCTGTCCTTCTTAAAATATACAAGTAGAAAAGGGAAGTGTTGTTTTATAGAAGTAGTGGTATATAGCTTTGTGGGGTGGGCGGGGAAGAGGGTGAATCAATACCTAATTTGATTCCATCTTTTCTTCCAAAAAGAATGGTTGAACAAATACGGACCAGAGATGTTTGAAGCCTAAGAGAGATAACTGATGAAGAGAATACCTTTAAATCAATTAAGTCCACGATGAAGACAGAATATACACTCCTAATCCCAAAGACCTTGAATATGGTAGCTATTCAAATATTTTATGGCTAATAAGGGAATAAATGAATCCAAAAAACAATGCTGTATACCACTATGGATTAGAGGCACCCCTAGATCTAAGTATTCTTAGACGGAAGTCTCTGATGACGGGCAATAGGACTGTGAAGTCATTTTAAATTGTCCAGAACCAACGACCATAATTTGGACAAAACACAGAAGATGTGCCTATCAAATCTGTAGATGACACTAAGCAAATAGGAACAGCTAAGATGGTGGATAACATCTTGGGGCTTAACTACAACCCTGAAAGATCAGCAAAATGGACCAGAGCTACAGACGAAGTTTAAAAGAAAAAAATTTTAGTTCCCATACTTGAGCTTGAAGACAAAAAACAAGTATAAAATGGCTGATTAGAAACACTGAACAAAGACTCCTGCCCCACTGAGACTAGGCCAGGCCTCCATGTTAGGGGCTGTCGTTGTTTCTTTCACGGTTTCTTCATCACACATATCATAGTTGGCAGTTGTGTAGTTGTATGGTTATTTGATTAACAACTGTCTCCTCCAGTGGAATGTAACCACCAGGTCACAGGTCCTATGCGTTTCGCTCACTACCACATTCCCAATGCCTAAAGTATTGATGAGCACATAGTAAGTTCTCAATAAATACTTGTGGAATGGAGAACTGAATGGGAATCTGGGTTAAGAAACATAAAGTCACTTCCAAACTGTAACACCCCTTTATTTTATGTATGGAGCATCTTGTGGATGTTAGAGAGAGTACATAGGGGAACAGAAACCAGTAACAGATCACAACAATGAAAAAGTCTCCCCTTTGCGGGGTAAATCCTGTGTGTAACTTGGGTGCATACTTTCTGCTCTTCGTTTCTCAGTCTTCCTGTCTATGAAATGGGCATAATCACGCCATGCCCTGGGTACGCTCTCTGGGTTTCCTGCTGGCATCTCTGAGTGACTCGGGTCCAGGTCCCTGGGTTTCCGAGTGAAAGCATACAAAGCCAGCGTGCTCTTGTCCCCCACAGGACAGTTCTGCCCTGAGCCACCAAGCAGCCTCTCCCTCCCCATGGCTTCCTGGGCCTTTCCTCCGGGAAAACGCATTAAAGGAGCAGCTGGGCCACTGCAGGCAGAACGACTGCCCACGTCAGCCAGGCCACATCAGCAGAGCAGCAGACCACAGGTGGGAGGAGACGTCTGCTCAGCAACATGCAACCCAGAGTGCCCACATCTTTGGCAGAGAGTTATTTTTAATTTTTCTTAAAAGGGAACACAACACACACGCACAGATCAAATCAAATAAACACACCCAACCGCACACACAGTGTGAACGAGCGAGGCCTGGCCTCTTGGAGCTGCTCTCTTCCTGCCGGGATTCTTGCTTAATTTGGGATTTAATGAGAACGGGCTGAGAGAAGCTTTCTGCAATAAAAGTTATATGCAAAAAAGAAATCAAAGCCAGACCCAGAAACACCAGTTATAACTAAATTAGCAAAATGCACGTTCTTACCGCAATCTAGCAACAATCCAAAAGCTCACTCATTTCATTATCAGGTATCACCCCTGTGGAAGTTTGGGGTCTCAAGTGTGTTCATCCAGCTCCTACCACCACCATCCCTTGCTCAAGTACCACATTTCCTCCCTCTATTTTGCTAAACAATACCAGTTATGCCCAGTTTTTTAAACCCCACAAGACAGTGCTGTGAGTACTCAGGTAGGGGCAACCCCAGTCCACTGGAGCACAGGAAATCAACTCGGGAAACAGGAACAGCATTCATGCCTTCCATCCGCAGGACACCCTGTAGGGCAGAAAGAGATCGACTCTGCAGTCAGACAAACAGTGAGTTCTTTACTGCTAAACTGTGCAGCAAAAGGAACCCTGGTGGCGCAGTGGTTAAGTGCTTGGCTGCTAACCAGAAGGTTGGCAGTTCGAATCTATCATCTGCTCCACAGGAGAGAGATGTGGCAGTCTGCTCCCATAAAGATTATAGCGTTGGAAACCCTATGGGGCAAACCTACATTGACCTATAGGGTCACTATGAGTTAGAATAGATTCATCAATGGATTTTTAAATTGTGTAGCCTTAGGCAAGTGACAATCTCTTAGAGTCTTAGCTTGTTCCTCTGTAAAATGAGGCTACAATTAATACCCACCCACCATGCAGAGTTGTTCTAAGTGTATGAAAAGCAGCCTATGCAAGCCTCAGGCACAGAGTGGATGCCCAATACACGGGAGCTGCTATTGTTAATGTTGTTGTGATGATTATTATTACAAAATTTCTTTCAGAAGCAGAGAGGAGAAAAAGCAGTCTTGGCCAAGGAGGGAGCCACAGGAGAAATAGGGAGGCAGCACGGGAAGTGAAATGGCACAGGGAAGTCAGTGTCTCTGGGCTTAGCATGGCTCCACCACACAGCTGTGTGACCTTAAGAAAGTCACTTTCCCTCTCCACATGGCCTAATGGCCTTTCTGGAACCTTCCAGCCCTAGTGCACCTGCATCTCTAGGACTGCCGCCAGCTCTCCACAGAACACATGGGCAGGTAGCAGCGCCATTAGGGACAGACAAGCCCAGAGCAGGGGCAAGATGCTACAGGACACCAGAGGAGGAGGCACAGCCCACCCCACCAGAGGAAGAGACTTTGTTCAGGACCCACCGAGCAGGGCTTCACAGGTCCATGGCCGAATCAGGCAGGGGCACCTGGTCCTCGAGGCACACCTGTGAGACACCACACAGACTGGGCCGGTGCTAGGAAGGCTTGCCTATGTAGACATCCCAGGTCCTCAGCCTCACCAGCTCGGAGGTCAAGCCTTCTGATTAGATATGGCCTATCCAGAGAGGGGCTGGGGCTGGAGGAGCTGAGGGGAAGCCCCAGAAGGAAAAGAGATCTAGTAATAGCTACTGTTTACTGAGCACTTACTATGTGTCAGGTCCTGGACTAAGTACTTAAAGTCACTTATCTCATCTAATCCCTTGGCCAAATGGCAAATGTTCACAGGAGAATTAATGGGGGTGTATCGTTCACCTGTAAAGTAAATGGAATATATTCCTTTTCTTCTTACCACTTTTTTCTCTCCCTCCCCTCACCCCGCCCCAAGTTTAGTCCACATTTAGTAGTTTATTTTGAAAGAAAAATCTTGGGCAGGGGATTGGGGGCAGGTGAGAGAGAAAGGGGATGGATGTGGGCACACTGTAGGCGGTGCCCAGAAAGAGGAAGGAGAGGGAGCCAAGGAGAGGTGTTACCTGTCTGTGCCATGAGTCTACCCTGCCCCTCTCCTCCAGTACTGGTCATTAGAAAGGACCACCACCCGTCTGTCTGTTTGTCACACTGTGGTCACTTACATGTTGCTATGATGCTGGAAGCTATTCCACTGCTATTTCAAACCAGAGGGTCACCCATGGTGGGCAAGTTTCAGCAGAGCTTCTAGATGAAGACAGACTAGGAAGAAAGGCCTGGTGACCTACTTGCAAAAATTAGCCAATGAAAACCCTGTGGATCACAAGAGAACATTGTCTAATATAGTGCTGGAGGATGAGCCCCCTAGGTTGGAAGGGGCTCAAACACACAGTGGCTGCAACAATGGACTCGAGCATGCCAACGATCATGAAGATGCGGCAAGACCTGGCAAGGTTTCGCTCTGTGGTACATGCAGCCACCACGAGTTGGAGTTGACTTGATGACAATTACGAGCAGCAACAACCAAAGAAGCCCACTGTGGAAAAGAAGGCACAGAAAGAAGTAAACCTCGGGTTCTGCTGACCACGCGCCTCTCTGGAGGGCGCTCCGAGCAGCTTCTCTAGTTGCGGCCTCTTCTTTCTGAGTCAGCTAGCAGCACATGCTCCCCCTCTGCGTTCTGCAGGGAGCTGGCTCTGGGACAATGATCTGAAGGGACAGGCCCGGAGAATAGTATGTGGGGAGGACCCTTCGACTCAGAGTACACGGATCCATATGAACTGTGAGCAGAGCTCGCCCAGGCCTGGCCACTGAACATGGTCCCTGCTCCTCTCCACATGGCCTAGGGGAGATGCCAGTGGCCCATGAGCTGTTGCTCCTGGGCAAATACTAGCTCTATGGTGGGACTGATGCTTGGCTGCTTTGAGGAGAGACAACAAGGAAGACACTTCTGGGGTCATCCCTGCCTTTCCATTTGATAGCCTCGGGCATTCAGCTGGAACAGTGTCTCTGAGGAGAGGGGAAGCAGGGGACAGGAGGGCCCAGTGATGTGAAACACAAATAAGAGCGAACGCTGTGTCTGAAGACTGTCACCAGCAGCAGGCCTCCAAAGCATCTGCTGCACCCTCTGTGGCCGTCCATCTGGCTCTGCCATGTCTGGGCTAACTGGGGCTTTCCTTCCTGAGAGGCCTGGGATACTTCTTTTCCAAATCCTCCCCCATGTGAATCAGCAAAGGAAAATGCAGCATGAGCCAACCTGATTTATCAACTTTATAGCTCTGGGATTTGAGACAGGAGTTTGCAGTTGTTTTCTAATTATTCCCATCAACACAATCTGCCTCCTCTGGAGTGAAGCCAGAGGTCTGGAAAACAGTGTGACCAGTTTCTCATTTCCATCCACCCTTGGTCAGCCCTGAGAGAAGAGGCAGATGCTCACAAAAGGGGAATGAGAAAGGAGCCGAGACTGGCGTCTCCAACGTGCCCGAGGCGGGAAGGTGCGATATCCAGGTGGGTTTTTCCCAAACATTTTCGAGTTGGCTAACTCAGCTAGAGAGAGATGACCAATCACTACTCTTGTCAAGCCCAGAACTGCGTCAAAAACACAGCTGGGGTAACCACCAGTCCTAGCAATACATTTCCAACCCAAGAGTAAGCTAGATGGTGACTACATGGTAGTGAACTTCAGTAGAGCGATCACATCAACAGGCTTTGTAGTCAGACATGCCTGGAATTGAATCCTGCCTCTGCCACTCAGTAGTGGGATGACCTTGGGTGATTTACTTAATTTCTCTAAGCCTCAATTTCACCATCTCTAAAATGGAGATTTAATTACCTGTTCTGTAGGATTGTGTGGAGATTATAGGCAGCTTCAAGTACAAACCACAAAGTGGGTACTCAAAATATTCAATATATTGTAACTGTAATATGCAAAGTAACTTCTAACAATGCCTGGCACACAGCAAACACTCAACAATTGGTGACTGTTTGGTAATAGTCAATTATGATGAAGAAACGAGAGGCATCACATATCACTTAGATGTTTTAGTTCATTTAAATATTGCTGCAAATATTGCCATACCTATCACAGAGTATATTACTAATTCATGCTCTTATTTGGAGTTACTTCTATAAATTACTTTTAATTGGCTAGACAATATGCATTGCTCTCACCTTCTCAAATTTTAGTTTAGCACTGTTGCTGTATTAGTTGCTGTCGAGTCGGCTGTGAACCATAGCGACCTTATATATAACAGAACAGAACGTTGCCCAGTCCTGCATCATCTTCACGGTCACTGGCATGTTTGAGACCACTGTTGTGGCTATTTTGTCAATCCATCTCATTGAGGGTTTCTCTCATTCTCATTGGTCCTCTACTCTACCAAAATGATATCCATTTCTAGCAGTTTGTCTTTCCTGATGATGTGTCCAAAGTAAGTGAGTCAAAGTCTCGCTATCCTGGCTCCTAAGGAACATTCTGGTTGTATTTCTTCTAAGATTGATTTGTTTGTTTGGCAGTCCACAGTATATTCAGTATTCTCTGCCAACACCACAGTTTAAATGTATCAATTGTTTTCTGTCTTTCTTTTTCATTGTACAGCTTTCACATGCATATGAGGCAATTGAAAAGACCATGGCTTGGGTCAGGGGCACTTTAGTCATCCAAGTGAGATCTTTGCATACCATTCTAAAACCAAATCCATTGCCTTACTCCTAAAGACCCTATAGGACAGCATAGAACTGCTCCATAGGGTTTACAAGGCTGTAAATCTTTACAGAAGCAGACTGCCACATCTTTCTCCCACAGAGTGGCTGGTGGGTTTGAACCACCAACCTTTTGGTTAGCAGCCGAGCACCTAACCACTGCGCCACCTGGGCTCCCGCTTACCATCAGCACACTAGAATCTGGCTGAGTTCCAGACTGTCAGGGCCAGAAGAGAACCTAAGTCATATAGTCCAACCTCCTAATTTTACAGATGAGGAAACTGGGGTCCAGAGTGGACTGATGACTCTTTAAAGATGGGGTAGGGATCTCCAAAGTTTGCAAGGCATAGAGAGCAAGCCATGACAATCTAAGTCCGTAGGCCCTGCAGTATAGAGCTGAGCTCCAGGGTGAGTGTGGAGGGGTAGTGGTGCATATATATAAGAGCAAGGAAACTCATCTGGTATCAAGAGGAGTTTTGGGAAATACAGTCATTAAATTGACTGAGACTAGGTTGTGGAGGGCCTAGAGGGTAACAATGGAGTTCAGACTCTGTTCTCTTAGATAATGCTACAAAAAGGGTGTTGTTGTTTTTTTATCATGGTAAATGTAACAAAACATTTGACATTTCAACAACCTTCACATGTACAGTTCAATGACACTGTGTTCATCACGTTGTTCAACCATCGCACTTATCCATTCCCAAAATTTTCCATCATCTTTAATAGAAGCTCAGTGTTCCCTAAGCTCTGAGTCTTCCTTTCCCCCTCCCTCCAGCCTCTGACAACTCCTGATAAACTCCGGTCTCTATATACTTCCCTATTCTAGATATTTCATCTAAGTGGGATCATACAATAGCTACCCTTTGACGACTGACTCACTTCACTCAGCATGTTTTCAAGGATCATCCATGCTGCATCATGTATCAGACTTCACTTCTTTTTATGGCTGAGTAGTATTCCATTGTATATAAGTACCACATTTTGTTTACCCATTCATCTGCTGATGGACATTTAGGCCGTTTCCACCTTTTGTCTATTGTGAATAGTGCTGCAATAAACATTGGTGTACACGTGTCTGTTTGTGTTCCTGCTTTCACTTCTTTTGGGTATATACCTAAATATACCCAGTACTGGAATTGCTGATCACATGGGAATTCTATGTTTAACTTTTTGAGGAACTACCAACTGTTTTCCACAGTGACGGCACCATCTTACAACCCACCAGCAATGAATGAGGGTTCCATTCTCTCTATTGTCAGCACCTGTTGTTTTCCTTTTTCTTTAATCATAGGCATCCTAGTGGGTGTGAAGTGATATCTCATTGTGGTTTTTATTTGCGTTTTCCTAATGACTAATGAAGAGAAGCTCTGGTGGGGCAAATGCTCGGCTGCTAACCAAAAGGTTGGTGGTTCGAATCCACCAGTGGCTCTGCAGGAGAAAAGACCTGGAAATCTGCTTCTGTAAAGATTACAGCCTAGGAAAGTTCTAGTCTGTCCTATAGGGTTGCTATGAGTCCAAACTGACTTGACAGCACACAACAACAACAACAAATGACTAACGATGTTGAGCATCTTTTCATGTGCTTATTGTCCATTTATATGTCTTCTCTGGATACACATCTATTCAAGTCCTTTGCCCACTTTTGATTGGGTTGTTTATCTTATTATTGTTAAGTTATAAGAGTTCTGTATACATTCTGGATAATAAACTCTTATCTGATATGGGGTTACCAAAAATTTTCTCCCAATCTACAGGTTGTCTCTTCACTTTCTTGATAAAGTCCTTTGATGAACAAGAGTTTTTAATTTTGATGCGGTCCCATTTATCTATTTTGTCTTTTGCTGCTTGTGTTTTCAGTGTCATATCCAAGAATCCATTGTTAAAAACTAGATCCTTATCTTTGGTCTTTGATCCATTTTGAGTTAGTTTTTGTATGTAGTGTGAGGTAGGGGTCCAGGTTCATTCTTTTGCTCATGGAAATCCAGTTGTCCCAGTACCATTTATTAAAGAGACTATTATTTCCCCACTGGGTGGACTTAGCACCCTTGTCACAAATCAATTGACCATAGATGTACGGGACAAAAAGGTTTTTATTTAAAATTAGCGTCTAGCTACTGATTTACTAAATGCTTCCCTAATCAAGGTCTCACTTCAACTCCACAGCATACCTCTGAGATATATTAACCCCATTTTATTGATGGGAAATCTGAGGCTGAAAGGCCAAGTAACTTGCCTAAGGTCACATAGCCAATAAAGCAAAAACTACAATCCAGTCCTTCTGAACTCCAAATCCTCACTCAATTTGGTAACATGCTCAGGAAGGGCCTATCAAGATATGATTAAAGTTTTATTATAATAAACACCATCTCCAACAGGAATTTTTCAGTAGTAACATGTTTGATGATATTCCTTTAGATTTTATTGCAATAATATCTGATGGGTACAAATTTGACTAATAGAGTCAATCCCTTGCCCAGGGAAAGCCCCTTATATTTCTCCTAAACAAATGGGTGACTTCATTTCAAGCCCTCATGCCTGAAGGTGACATCATACATCCTGGCATCTGCAGGGCTGACACGACCCTCAGTGGATATGCCTCTCCCCATGCACAGAGATACTCTCATGAGAGAGTTAGAGATCACTCTCTCTTCCCAGTCACAGGTCAAAAACCTGTATTCTCCCTAGAAGCCTGCTGCCCTTCTCCATCCTCCCCTTACTCTCCCACCTCTGGCTGGATACAACCCCAGAACCTCAGCCTTGGGTGCTGCATCAGAAATGCCAGCAGGATGTCTTGGCAAAGCATGGGAAATGTTACGTTACCACAAGCAGTTTACCCCTTGCCCTCACCCACCCTCCTGTGATATGAGGGCTTCTCCCCAGGACAGCCTCCAGTTGTGCCTGAGAAACAATGACTTAGTGTTTCCTGGGACATACTTGGGGGTAGTGGAGGGCTGCCAACCCAACCCAGCCAGGTTTATCCGCCCAAGAGCCAAAAAGTCAGGCTCAGACACAGTCCTCCTCCTCCTTGAGGCTTCTTCACATGGAGGGGCTGCGTCCTCTCCCTCCCTTCTGTTAGTTCCACCTCCATCTAGCACTGCTCCAGTACCCACTAAGGGTAGGGGTGCAGGGGAGCCTACCCCTCTGAGGTTCCTTCAGGATTTTTTCGTCCCCACCAAGCTCAGGTCCTTTGCGGAGGAGACCACTTATCCTAGGAACCTGGAATGTCACAGCTGGGAGGGACCTTAGAAGCTATCCAATCCCATCTCCATCCCAATAGTATATAGCTGTGTGCCCTTTGGGGCTACTTGAAGTCACCTCATCCTGGAGTACCAACTTTACTCAAAGATTTGGGGGAGGAATTTTTACATTAAAATCAGTATGTTCTTGTGTATATTTTCACCAAAATAAAAAAATACAAAAAACAGAAAACTCAATACATTCATATTATTGCAGAGAATGCTAAATATAAGTAGATTCTAAAAATAAACGTAAGATTTCAAAGAAATGCTTCTGAAAGCTTATTCAGGCTACACCTCAAGCTCCTGCCCCTAGAATACCTGTTTTTTCTCTGCTGCCCTTGGGGATGGCAAAGTCTGAGAGGCACTGGTCCAACCCTCCCACTTTACAGAAAGGAAAATCTAAGTCCAGATAAGTGAAGTGACCATGAACCATAATATCTACTATTACTGGCAAAAAGAACCCACTTATTGAATGATTACTGAGGACTAGGTACTGTGCTGAGGATTCTTCAAAAATTCACTTTAATTTTCAAAGCAATTCAGTATGATAGGTATTATTTTTATTTTAAAGATAAAGAACTCAGAAGTTAAGCAATAGTACTTCCACAGTCTCAAAGCTACTAAAGAAAACCTACTAGTTATGAGCTGGATTTGAACCCAGGTCTCTAACTCCAAGGTTCAAACCCTTGCTGGCAATGTCACACTGTTAAGAGATGCCACGAGAAGGAAATGAGAGTAGGTTGAGTCCAAAGTCCTAGTGTCTCGTCCTGGCTCTGCCACTAGATCACATAAAGCCATAGAACTCAAGGGGATCTTAGTTCACTTTCTCATTCTATAGATAAGAAAACTGAGGTCTAAGAAAAGGGACTGGCCTAAGGCCAGAGCAACGGAATTTCAGTGACAGGATCTATTAACAGTGAGGCCCTGGGGAAGTGTCCTAATCTCTTGGGGTTGGAAGATCTCTAACATCCTGCAGCCTCTCTGTGAGCTCGCACACCCTCACGTGCATCACACACCTTGGTCTCCAGACAGCAGCTCAGACACGCTATCCTAACCTCTGGCCAGTGAGCAGGACAGAGCGTGCAAAGGGAACTTCTATGACAATCGCCCTTTGCGTCTGGTTCTAAGACCAGCTTGCCAGTCTGCTAGTGATTAGCTAAGCCTCGTACACCAGGAAGCAGAACATATATACAGTAGCCAAAAGCCCCACCCACAAGTATTCACACTGCTCTCAGCAAGGCAATTCCAGAAGTTTGTTAATTCCTGTGGTTCACATCTATAGGAATCTTCTTCCAGATCTCAACTTCTTAGAACACCGATATTTGTCTAAAAGTCCTACTCCACGGCTGGCCAAAAGCATGCAGGGAAGATGGGACTCCCTCCTGACTACTTAAAACAATTTACATTATTGGTGGTCCCATATTGATCACCTGGGCCCATCAAGACATTCCTAACCTGGTTTGTGACCCAGCAAAACAGGAAGAACACCAGCTAAAGGATCAGGAAGTACAGTCTGTCCCCACACGCATCACTGTGTGTTAACAAGCAGTGGGCTACTACAATGCCCACTATAAGCATAGACAGAGTGAGCGCAGACATGGATTCATCCCAGTATGGTAAGATAGTGCTGCAAGAAGACTGAGGGCCCACAGCTCACTTCTAGACTTCACTCCATCTATACTCTCCCTTTGCTCCTATAATCTCCCTCCTCCATACCCTGCCCCTGCTTTTCCTTCCCATTTGTAGTGGCCCCTATCTGGATGGAAAGTTCAATTTGTGGCCTGCAGCCCCCCGGGGCATCACAGGTGGATGGGTGTCTTTGGGTCTGGAACTCGTGTTTGCTGAGCCTGGGACTCTCTGGGCCCCAAACTCAGGCTTTGGATGGCCCAGTGCCTCAATGCTCAGCCCTCCTTGCTTCCATTTCTGACCGCTCAGTGGAATAACCACCATCTCTCCAACCCAGGAGGAACAACTGTGGAGCTGTGAGAGGACAGATTAAAGGGACCCCAGAGTGAAGGCAAAATATAAAACAAGGAAATGATTGTAGCCTTCAGTTACTCATGGAAAACTCAAGCACCTACTATGCCAATCTAGATGCTAGTGGGGTGGGCACCAAGCCCAACTCAATCCCCATCACCATGGGGATTTATGTGTCAGGAGGGAGGAATCACTGTCTTGCAGGGTGAAAAGATAGGGAGTTAGAGAAGGCTGAGACTCAGGGAGCAGCCTTGGAAGGGCCCACACTCCTCACTTTCTGCCCTAGAATTGGGCTGTTGAGAGAGAGAATATTGACCCCTGGGAACCTGGAGGAGAAGGCATGGAGAAAACAGGATGGCCAACTGAGAGTACAACACATCAGCAGGAGTGTGGAATCGTGCCTGACCCTCTGCAGAGAGGTGCTTCTGCTTGCAAAGTTCAGCTCAACTGGTTCCCAGCAGAGAGGAGACAGCACCTGTTCCCTCCAGCCCTCCCTCAGAAACAGGGAGACCTTCCACATGGGGGAAGAGCCCTTCTCCACAGGAGAATCTATCAGCCAATGGGTTTATCAAGCAAAAGAGAGCAGAGGCTGACCAGGACCACTGCCAAGTATAAACTGGGCCCACACCTGTCCAGGCCAGGGTGGGGGTGGGGTGGGGATCAAGGATAGGATGGGTTAGGGATTGGGATGGGTGGGCACACATCTGAGGACACAGGGCTTGACTTCAAGGAACTTGGAATCCCGTTGGAGAGGCCAGATTAACAAAAGAGAAAGAAGTCCAGAACAACAGAGCCTCAGGGGCCAGGAAAGTGGGATTGGAAATTAAAAAGCTACTGGGGCACTGGCCAGTTCACAGACCTTTAAAACTCTTCATGTTTTTCCACTCCTGAACCCAACACGTCTGCACCCAGCTTGGGATGCTCAACAACACAAAAGCTGCAGTAGGTTTTCTTAGCCTTCTTAGGCCAGGAGCTGTGCCTGTCTAGCTTCTCTGTGGACTGGCCACTCCCAAGCTGAGACTGTCCACAAAGACAAACTACCTAAAGAGAGGTCCTTGCCTCCTCTGCCCAAGTCCTCCCATGATGCCTGGGCAGGTGCTGCACACTGACCACAAGGGGCACTCAGAGTCAGACCAGCCCTCCAGAGGGCACAGGGGAGGGGCCTCCTCCACAGTCCACCCCATTTCCCTTCCAAGCTGAGCCTATGCTTGGCTCCCTGGCAGAATCACTGATTGTCCACTTGGCATTATACTCGATAGTTGAGGGTTCCCAACAAGCCAGCCTCCATGGAGTGGAGAAAACAGAGGGTGGATACCAAGAAGTAAGCAACTCACCCAGGCCAAGCACCTGTCTGCTTGAAGTTATCATCTTCGGGACACATTCTCACATCGGTCCTTGCTTCCTTTCTAGACAATCAAGACTATTGCTGACTATTGGTATGACCTTTGGAAAGATTTCTGTACTAGCCACAACCTGGGCTTTTCTATTAAAAGTCAAGAACTTCTCCAGGGAGACATGCTACAAAGTACACAAACAGGGGAAGGCTCAGCTGGCAACTTTTTACTCTTATTGCTCCTGCTCATTGGAAAGTTTACTGGGTCATGAACTAGTTTTGTGGGAAAGTCCAGGAAGGATGTAAGGGGAAAAGGAGCTCCTGGGTCAGAATTAAATAGGTTTCCTATAAACTTGAGGTTCTTACTACCATTTTAGAGCCTAATTCTAGCCACATGCTTTCCTGGGGGCAGCTTGGGAATAGCCACCTTGATCATCCTTCCTTGATTAATCAGAAAGCACAGCTACACTCGTATACTACACCTGGGCCAATTCTCCATCAGGCTGGGCTCACCTCAGCATCAGGGAGTCTTAATTTACCATTAAGCGCTAGAGGCAACCAGAAGAGCAATTATCATTAACCTAGAATATCCTCCTCCCTCCTTTTCAATAATTATTAGGGTGATCACATAACATATTGTTGAAATAGCACTCTTTTGAGAATGAAAAGGGGTGTTATTAATACTTAAGCTGGGATGGTCCAGGGGAACCAGGATGTAGGCCATCCACTTCCATGGTCTCCATAAGTCTAGCAAACGAGATAATACCTCCAAGTTGTCTTCCTCCACCACTTTCACCCTGTTCTGGCCAAGCTCCTACTTCACATGCCCTCAGTCCAGGAAACAGTTCATACTGTTTCACACACTGGGTTACAGTCGGACACATTCTCACACTGGTCCTTGTTTCGCTTTAGATAGTCAAGACTACTGCTGACTATTTGTATGAACTTTGACCACAACCCTGTCCCCTTGTTCCATCCTGACATGAATGTCCTCTTTGTTAATGTTCATAAAAAACAGATAAATAGTATTCGCTGAAAGATTGTGAGCAGGATTATGAATGACTTACAGTTTTCTAACATACTGCCATTTTTGTAAATTTTTCAGTCCTTTTTCTACATATATACTTTCAAAAATGTATATGTACTTTTAAAAACAAAACTGTACATACACACTATCATTGCCTTCGTGTATCATGCTTTTTCCTCAAGCTAAACCACAAACATTTTCCCGGCTATAAAACACCCTTCATAAATCTCATTTTTAATGACTGTATAATATTCTATCAAGTGGATGAACCATAATTTACTTAACCATGCCCCTGTAATTTTCCATTTAGGTTGCTTCCAATTTCACTAAAACAAACATTACATAAGTCATAGTTCCATGGATATAACTTTTCCTTTATTATAGATTATTTCCCCAAAGTATTTGTCTAGAATGTTTATAACTGAGTCAAAGTGCATGAAATTTGTATGGCTCTTGAATCTGAGTCCTCTTGATTTCTGTCAACCTACCTGGTGCTTAACTCATGATTTCCCAAATATTTTACTCTCCCTTCCTCAGCCCAGTTGAGTTGATCTCCTTGATCTTGTGCCAGGGCTCAGGCAAACACCTGGTCCATAAATTCCTGCATGGTTTAAAGGGATGTACACTTAAGATATCTGACCAAGTTAGGCAAGGTTTGGGGAGTGAGGCAAGGATTGAGCAAGACAGGAAAAGATCCAGAGTCCAAGGAGTCATGAAGTTCAAAACAACTGTTATTATCAAGCAAAAACATGAAAGTACGTATTAATCCAAGGGGAGGGCCTTCTGCCTTCTTCAGTATAATCCTGCCTCTGGAATGCCCTCTGCAGTTTTTTCCACCCAGCTGAATCCTACTTAAATCTCATGGTCCCTTTCTTCTCTAAGGCCTTTCCAACAAGATCTATGAGCTTCTAATACCCTGCCTATGACGCGGTCCACAAGCACCCATCTGTGACCACGTTCCCAGCAATCTGATAAAATATGAAAAATGAGGGCGATGTGGGAGTTCTTCATACAGCTCAATGTCTATAAAAGATTTTCCTTGAATCTCGGTTTATGCCCTTCATATATTTTTTTGAATTAATGTGTTCTTTTATTTAAAAAAATGTTGTGAGCTTTGTTTAAGCAGTAGTTCATTCATCCATCACATACTTATTGAGAGCTTACAACCTGCCAGGCATTTTTCTAGTCCCTGGACATATAGCAGTGAACAAAACAAAGGCCCTGCTCTGGCCGAACTCACATTCTGAGTGTCGAGTTTGCTGTTCTCAGCTGTAGTTCCTTATGGGCAGGACTCAGGTTTGAACATCTCTGTATCTCCCATGGTAGAGTATCATGCACACAGTCAAGTCTCAGTAGATATTTACTGAGGATGCAGGTTTATAAAGGCACCAACTCCTCCCTGGAGGTTTTGTTATGAGGATTAGCAGGAACATTTGGTGTGTGCCCAGGGCCCACAGGCAGTATGGAGGGGGTGCTGACAGCGGCCAGCTCTGGCATCACCCGGCTGGCTTCCCATCCTGGCTCTGCTGTGAGACCTTCAGCAAGTTGTGTAATCACCTCCCTTAGCCCGCATCCTCACTTGCAAAACAGGGGGTACTTGCCTCAAGAAGTTATGAGGCTCGAAATCCTCACTCAGCACAGTGCTTGGCACACAGGAAGCCCTCAGTAAACATGACCTGGGCGTAGCAGTAACATTCATCTCAAGTGGGTGCTAAATAAACCAGCTATTAGCTGACTGTGTCAAAATTAACCCGGGAGAAAACGTCCACAGCTCAGAGAACTAAACTGAAATCGAAGATGCATTTGACTAGCCAGAAAGGTTAAGCATATTACAGAAAAATTTCATTTCTACTTATTGGGGAGGAACAAACTATCCAGACTTTCTCCTCCTTTCCCACGGATGCCAATGATAGAAATAGGGCAGGCTGCTCACGCTGAACCCAGGCTTCTCTGGTGGTGGGCACATGCTGGAGCTCAACCGCAAGTGGCCAGATGAGTTGGGGAGAGTGGAACTAGGGGATAAACACATACAGTTCAGGGACCTTCCTGAAGTTATCGACATTCCACAGACAGCTTCCGGTGCCACAGAGAGCTTTGGAATTTAAGAAGTCTGGGGAGGGTGGCTGGAAAACAGAAGATTGACCACAACCAGCACAAGGACCGAGGCCCAAGTTTGCAGAGGCTGCTTTTAGCACTGTGATTCAAATGGAATGCTGGACAGATTTAATATCAGTGGCGCAGAGAAAAGAATGTCAGCAGACTGGATAATCAAACACTTTTGGCTCAATTCTTCACTCTCTTACTTTCTGGAAGGAGGATAAGAGAGAAAGGAGATGAGTCCAATAAAGCAAAGAATTCCTCAGAGTTACAAGTATATTTTTAGTTACTCCTGACATCTGGGATAGCAAAGACATTATTTCAGGATCAGATCCTGACCATGCCCTTTACACTGCGCTAAACATCACTCTCTAAAACCCTTTGATGAAAACGTAATTCTTTTAAAGATATGTACAGGCTAACTGAGACCAGATTTGGGAAGTCATTAGCTTCCAACAGAAGAAGTTTCTGGCTGAGTGGAACAGATGACATCAAACCAGTCGCTGCCACTGGCTATTCCTCGCCATCTCCCCAAATGCTTTTCTCCATCTGCTTAGGGTTCCTCCCTGGGCCTACAGCTGGGCTATATCTGCTCAGCTCAGAGCTGAAGCTGTCTAAGACCATGGAACCAACAGCTAGGTCACTACAGAGCAGTTTTGGACCCAACCACCGGTTTCCATTTGCTTTTGAAAGCTTGGGCTACTTGACAAGGAAAGAGTGAATCACAGAACCATAGATAGAGTTAAGAGACAATGGAGGTCTTCTAAGACAACCTCCCACCCAGTAGAGGATTCCTACTCTGTCCCACACTGGGCGACAGTGAACCTGGTGTATGTGTGGAAAACTGCCAGGGCATGGCCAGGCCACTGGGCTGGGGATTACAGGCTTGGTAGCAGGGATGGAATCACAACCCATCAAGATCCAGATGGGCCTCTCTAGGAGACAGGGCAGGCCTGAGAGTGCCCGAAGCTGGCAGAAGGAGGGAGGCAGCTGAGACTTACTCCTCCAGTCTCCTTAGGGTAGGGCCCAGATTCTCCAGACTAAAGCCTTTTCCTCACATATGCAGGAACCCTCTCTCTGCATGTTAGACAGTAAAAAATTATTGGAGGGCCTGAGGCTTGGAGGACAGGAAGAGATGACAGGGAAAGGAGTTCAGGCAGCTGTGTTCATCAGGGTCTTCTCTCTTAGGAAAGGTCTAGAGCAGCTCATTAGGGCCATCCTCCTCATTGCCCAGTAGCTTCAGATAGTAGAAGCAGAAGCGCTGATCGTAGGGACCTCGACAAATCCCGGCCAGGGTGTGCCTGAAAGGTAATCACTCAGAGAATCCCATGAGAGAAAGTTCCCACTCCCCAAGCAGCCCGTTCCATGATGGGACCTTGGATTATGCAAGAAATTGTTTTTGCTGTATGCCTCCCCACAACTGACCCAACTCTGCCTCCTGGAGCCACCGGGAGTAAACGCTATTCTTCTAAAAGACATGCCTACAAACATTTGAATTCAGTCATCTCTCCTTTACTCTTCTGCAGACCAAACACACCCAAGCCCTTCAACTATGCCTACTTGGCATGGTTTTCAAACCCTTCCATATCCTCTGGGCACACGCTAGTCTGATGATGACCCCAGCCCTGGGGACTCAACAGAGAACCCGGTAGCACAGTGGTTAAACACTCAGGTTTGAATCCCAATTCCACCACTCACTGAGCTTCAGTTTTCTCAGCAGCAAAATGGGATAATCTTATTTGCAGGAATTAAATAGGTCAATTCATGGAGAACTCTTAGAACTGTTCCTGGCATCTGATAAGCATCTCATTAATTATTAGCTATTTCTTAGCACAATACTTGTCATATAATAAATACATAATACATACACAAATCCTCCAGCTGGATATACCAGTTCCATTACTCACCAACTACATTCACCTTGAACAACTTTTAGTTTCCTTACTGATAAAACAACAATAAAACCACCTCTGATCAAGATTGCTTTGAAGTTTTAATGAGGTAAGAAATGAGAATGTTTAGATCAGTGTCGGCTGCATAACATGGGTGCAAAAAACATTAGCTTCCTTTCCCTTCCTATTAATGCAGCAGTTGGAAAACAGTTCTTGATGGGCGTCATAGACTAAATTGTGTCCCCCAAAAATGTCTGTTAACTTGGCTGTGCCATGATTCCAAGTATTGTGTGATTGTCTACCATTTTGTCATCTGATGTGATTTTCGTATGTGTTATAAATCCTATCACTGTGATGTTAATGAGATGAATCAGCGGCAGTTATATTGATATCTACAAGACTAGATTGTATCTTGAGCCCATCTCTTTTGAAATATAAAAGAGAGAAGCTAGCAGAGGGACAGGGGAACCTCATACCACCAAGAAAGCAGTGCCAGGAGAAGAGTGCGTCCTTTGGACTCCAGGTCCCTGTGCTGAGAAGCTCCTAGTCCAGGGGAAGATTGATGATAAGGACCTTACTACAGAGCCGACAGAGAGAGACAAAGCCTTTCCCTGGAGCTGATTCCCTGAATTTGGACTTCCAGCCTATTAGGCTGTGAGAGAATAAACTTCTGTTTGTTAAAGATATCCACTTGTGGTATTTCTGTTATAGCAGCACTAGATAAGTAAGACAATGGGTCTCTCACATTTCTGTGCATCTCGCAAGTAGAGGCACTACTGTCTTTGTTCCAGACTATCTTTTCAAAGATATTTGTATAGTAAACAGCTTTGGACAAGAAAGATAGGGTCTCCCTCTGAGGTAAAGAATAGGCATGCTTACTGTCCATTATACAAGATTTGAGTTCCCTAAACTCAAGGTTTCATTCCTGTTACATAATCCACTTTGCGTGCAGGTGTCACCTGGCCCTCTTTTCGTTACTCTACGAGAATTTGAGCTCAAAGAACCAGTGAAAGAAAATGCAGATACTCTGGCTACTTCTATGGTTGTGGATCATAAAGTCCTTTGTCTCTGACCCAGGGATCTTATGTCTGCTGCCAGCACCCATGAAACTGTGGCAGGCTAACCTGGTAGCTTGCAAGTAGGTAAAATCTCAAATACTTCACAGTGATTAACAGCAACCTATAGAAAAGATACTGGCAAACTAAACTTCCACCCTCACTGTCTTTATCTCAAACTGTCATCAATCCCATTATATATCCATGTTTAGCTGATTTCTTAAAAATTCTAAATAAAGGATTTTATATTTATTCATGTTGATTTTCGTGCTCTTGATTTTAATCCAAAGGTCCAGTCATTTTAGATCCTTGTAACATTCTTTTTGGGGGAAACATCTCTTGAATTTGAAGGCCCCCTCTTAAAGTTCCCTTCTCTGAGGCACACAGTCTCTCCTCCTGCTCCACAAACTTCCCCCACCAGACCAGATACAGCTTCCTTCTTAATCTAGATTCTCATCCATAAATTAGACACAAGGCTTGTGTTGTATAAAACTCATGGCAAGCTTATACCTTCATTTGATTTGTGGGCAAAAGAAACACAAGTTCTACAATCACCTAGGATGTAACAGTTGAAATGAAGTAAAGGGGTGCTCCTCTGCTTTCTCCTCAACCTTCAACAATTGCACTGAGCAGGCCTTTCATACTGACCCCCTGTAGAGGTGGTATGCATGACCTAAAGGGTATGCCTCTAGGAGTCAGGAGAACACCTAGGTGTAGTTAGGAAGAAGGGGTAGGAAGAACACCCATGTCCTTTTGAGAAACCTGATCTAGAACCACTAAAGCTGTACCCCAGAGCAATGCAGGCTACAATGAAAATGCAACTGCATAAATGGGGTTAGAGAAGTACAAACACTTCCATATATGTGCTCCAGACTCATTTCAGTATAATGAAATACCCAATACAATTTCAACTCACCCCAGGCAGCTAAGTGGAAGGCTGGTGGATATGGAAGTTGTCAGTGCCTCTATATCTTCCTCAGATACCATGGAATTAACAGGGACATGGTCTTTACCCTCGTCCCCTGCCACCACTACTACCACCATCAGTCATTTTTAGGTCAAGAATTCATGTGCATGGCGGGGCCAACATGGCGGAGTAGTCAGATGGCTTCCTGTATCCCTCTTACAACAAAGACCTAGAAAAACAGATGATTTGATTGTATATGAATATCTAAAAGCCCTGAACAAGGCAAAGGTGAGGAACTTGACTGAGTGCTGGGGGGAGAGGGAGACGGTTCTGAAGAAGCGAGAAGTGTCAGGAGCGGACTCCACTCCAGCTCTTCAGCCCCGACTGGCTCCAAGGTACGCAGTGAAGCAGGCAAACAGCTTCGCGCGTGCGCTCGGGAGGCAGTTTCCACATCGAGGGAGATCCAGCAGCAGAGATTCTGCTTGGACTCTCCAAACCAGTGAAAAGCAGCTCCCAAGTGGCTAAAGATAAGTACATGCATGCAGCCTTTTGTGGGGATTTAAAAAAAGAAAGCCCGTTTGGGAAAAACCTCTCTCCCTTTTACCCCTCCCTCCCCACTCTGCACCAGTCCAGCCTTCCGAAGTCTGACTCTCCCGGGCTGGAAATAGATCCCAAAATGTACCCTGACCCATTCTCCTGGCCTTGGAGAGGGAACAAATAAGCTACTGGCTCCCCTAAGCCAGGAACTCAGGGTCAACACAGCTCCTTTGCTAGGCTCAGGCATAAGAGGTCTGCAGACTTTGAGTGCCTTACTCCCCTGTATAGACTTGTGGGGACCCATCTCAACAGTGTTAGCCCTCACTACTACAGTACAACCGGGTAAACATCTGAAGTCTAACTTCAACTGTTTCAGCTGTGAAGTGGCAGATTTGTGACCCTCAACACAGCCCTGCCTTTTAAGCAGGCACCTTTATCGATCCACACCAGGGGCTTGAGGACTGGTGGCTTCACCTACACCACCTAGTCACCTGCTACAGGAGTCCAAGAATAAGTGGTGCCCTCAAGTCTTTATAGCCAACAGAGTGGGGTGCTCATAGTCCGGCTGCAAAACTCACCTACCTACTTGCCCTAGGGAATAAGGACACACTTTCCTTTCAGACTCTCAGAGGCAGCCGTGAGCCCCCTGCCTGGCTCAGTGCATGACCCCCTACTGCAGCCAGGTACCTGTGCCTACACCAATCACCCATGCCTCTCTAAGACTGTAGGTGAGAGCCTGCACACCTGGTGACCGACTGCCTGGACACCTGAGCTGAACCCATAGAGGAAAATTAAACGGACTCCTGTGTGCATATACTTAGTTACAGAACTAACTACCTGGTGACAGGACGTTAGAGCTTCAAAGGCACCAATAATCAAACTAGCACACACGAGCAGCCTATTGGGGCATATCAAAACAAAACAAGAAGCTAGGACTCACCAAACAAGTACAAAATAAAATTATAATAACTTATTGATGGCTCGGAAACAACAGTCAATATAAAATCACATAAAGAGGTAGTCCATGATGGCTTCAGCAAGCTCCCAAAATAAAGAATCAATAAATTGTCTGGAGAAAGAGAATTTCTTGGAATTACCAGAGGCAGAATACAAAAGGTTAATATACAGAACTCTTCTAGAAATTAGAAAAGGAAATTCTACAAAATGCAGAAACAGCCAAAGAACACACAAAGTAGTAGCGGAACTTAAAAAAGTTATTCAAGAACATAATGCCGAATTTAATAGGCTGCAAGAATCCATAGAGAGACAGCAATCAGAAATCCAGAAGATTAACAATAAAATTTCAGAATTAGACAACTCAAGAATTCATGTGCATGATGAACTCTAGCTTGTAGATACTCATTGACTCTTCAGCTAAGCTACCAGTGATTTTCACAGTCTTTTCTCTTGGGTACCTTTTTGTATATTATAATTATCCCCCACTTCCTTCACTATACAATTGGTTATATTTAAGTTACAGCATCTACTATTAAGTTATAACTTATGATGCTTTTCAAAAATAAATAAGCCAAAAAAAAACTCTTTAACTAAAATGCTTTGCTCTTACTCATCTTTTCAATATTTGGGGTTTTTTTTTTTAGATTTTAATTTTTAGAATTCTTACAATATTTTTAAGCATGACAAAGTGCCCCAAAACCTCAACATCTGATTATAAGTTACTTGTAGAACTTTTGGAAAATAATTCATCTATGATGCCTTTAATGGATACCAAATGAATACAAGCAGCTTTTATCTTAACATAATTTTGGCAGTCAGATTCGACCTCACTAGGCTCCATAATAATGGATTGTCCAGAAAAGTTTAATAATTAGGTTCCAAGGATAACTCCAAGGGAAGGACCCTTGATTCTGCAGCACCAGGGGTATACCTTCATCCCACATCCAGGGTCTCCCTATGCTAATAGAGGGCTCTCAGCTTCTGTCTCTGCCTCCCGTTAGATGGCCTCCTTCTCTTCAAAGCTCTCACAAGTGTTCCAACCAGAAAATATTTCTATGCTTTCCTATGGTTTTCCCTGGTTTCACTAGGCCCATGTAAGGGCAGGAGCCAAACTTTATCCCAGCCTCCTGATTGTCAGAAAACCCATCTCACTCTCTACACTGATTAACTACCAGTTTGTTCAACACTATAAGGGTTTCTTCTACATACTGCCCCCAACAGAGATGGCCAGACCCTCAGACCCAGGTACCCCCACAGATAAGAGACCAATGAAACCTGTTCAAGGGAGGAGGACCTGCCTATCCCAAAGTATTATCCATAGACTTCCTTCCCAAACACGGGTCCCACTGGGACTCTCTATTCTTTATAAGGACCTCAACTGGTGATTCTGAGTAAGATGCCTCCAAGGAAAGTTGAGAGGTGGCACCTCTATTCTTCCTCAGCTACAGCAGGGGTCACATATATACTTCAGAGAAGGAAGGTAGAGAATCCCACTACTGTATTATCATGACCACTCAGTGCCCCCTTTTCCTCAGGTTGGAACTGTATGACCACATTTAAGAGGCTGATAGTTCCCTAAATCAGGAATCTGGCACTTCTGTGTCTCCTTCCGGATCTTTCCATTTGTCTCTTCCTTTGCCAACCAACCCCTCTACTCAGAGCTGGGATGTCACCAACCTCTTCTGCCTAGAGTGGGACTAGTTCTGCCCTTTCCTCATCAGCACTGTCCCCTCACCAACCACAGCCCCAATGATGGACAACTCCAAAAGTAACTCCTACAAGGTAGTGTCACTCCAGGCTTCCAACTCCACACAGCAGAACTTTTCCAATAAGGTGGTTAAGTCACAGCTTGAATGGTCCCAAGTGCAAGCAGAAGAACAATGAAATCGTCCCTGGCCTCAATGAGTTCCCAATCTAATGGGGGAAAGACAAGGCCAATGAGCATAAGAAACCAGGAAATCACTAAGAGGGCATTATTACCGGCTTAAGAATGTCTTTAAATACCTCTGAGCTGCACTGACACAGTTAATTACCCCCTCCTCCTTGAAAGACTTTCTTCCTTTGGTTTCTGGAATGTTGTACTCTCCTCTTTTTCCTCCTACTTCCTCTTCCTGGCTTCTAAATTATTGGAGTGCTCACTCTTGAGGTGATCGAATCCAACCCTGCAGTTTTATATATCAAACTAGAGGCTAATATTTCCTAAATACATTTGCAGTCCTAATCTCTCTACTGACCTCTAGAATCTTACATCCAACTGCCTACATGACATCTCCATTGGGTTATCTAACAAGCCAAAACAAGATCTCCCGATTTTCTCTAGCCAAATGTGCTCCTCCTGCAGCATTTCGCATCCAGACAAAAGGTTCCACCATCCACCCAGGTGCTCAGGCCTAGGAATCATCCCTCATTCCTCTCTCTCTGTCAACCCACTTCCAATTCATCAGCAACTCCCATTGGTTATACCTTCAGTCTGACCACTCCTCACCACTTCCACTGCCACCACCCATCTAAGCATGCTTGTAGACCACTGCAACAGTCTCCTACTGCCTCCCTATTTCCACGCTTGTTTCCCTGCAGTCAGTTCATGCGGCAGCCAGATTGTGACACTCCCCTGTTCAACACCCTCCAATGGCTGCACATTACACACACAGTAAAATCCAAACTACTTACCATGGCCTATAAGGCCCTGCAGAACCTGGTCTCAGCCTTGTGCTCCAAACTCAGCACTTGTCGTGCTCTGCTTTACCTCTCCACTCTAGCACTGGTTGGCTCCTCCAACCACACCAAGCTCTTTCTTGCCTCAGGGCCTTTGCAACTGCCAGTCTCTCTGCCTTGAACACCAGCTCTTCCTTCAGACCTTCTCAAGACTCACTCCCTCACTTCATTCGATTATCTGCTCAGATAGCACTTCCACAGAGAGGCTTTCTCTGACTCCTTGACTATCGTATATAAAATTACCCTTCCCCTCAGTCTCTCCATTCTCTGCTCTATTCTTCTTCACTGTCCTTTAAAACAGCTGCCAGACATTACTGTCTTGCTCTTCCAGTAGAATAAAAATTCCATGACAGCAGGGACTTTGTCTTACTCATCATTCAAGGAGTATTTACTGAATGAATGAAAGACATGTGATGGATTAATCAGATTAATGATAACCACATTGACATGGGTTCCATTATTTTCTTGGGGGGGGGTGCTGAATTTCTCAAAGAAACAATGGTAGAAGGGATGGTTACAACACTGATGAAGGTCCTAATGCCCAACTTTAAAGAATATGATCAAATCCCACATTTAACTACAAATTATATATCAGACAACATAAAGCTGTCAAAAACATATGTGCTTTCATTAGAAAGACAAGCATTTAACAATCAAGCAACATAAAAATTAATGTGATATAGTATCACAGTTTATTGCTCAGTTATTTTATCAAAAGCAGACTAAAGATCTCCATTAAGGTCATGGATTTCAGATAATAGATTTTCCACAGGCATTTCTGAAAAAAAAAAAAAAAATGTATAGAGGAGACTAAAGATTACTTGCCCTTTTGAGAAATCTATCAAGAAATGCTTGTGTCTAGATCGTGCCTGGCTACCACCACTGACTGCTCTGACAGGGATCACAATAGATGGTCCCAGCCAGAGCTGGAGAAAATTAGAACAAAATTGTAACTCACAAAAAAACAAAAGACCAGGCTTACTGGTCTGACAGAGACTGAAGAAACCCTGAGAGTGTGGCCCCCGCACTCCCTTTTAATTCAGTACTGAAGTCACTCTTGAGGTTCACCCTTCAGCCAAAGATCAGATAGGCCCACAAAACAAAACAAGACTAAATGGGCATACCAGCCCAGGGGCAAGAACGAGAAGGCAGGAGGGGACAGGAAAGCTGGTAACAGGGAACCCAAGGTAAAGAAGGGGACATTGTTGACATGTCATGGCGGTGGCAACCAATGTCACAAAACAATATGTGTATTAATTGTTTAATGAGAAAGTAATTTGCTCTGTAGACTGTTATCTAAAAAAATTTTAAAAAGGAAAAAAAATCAATCAAAGAAATGCTTGTGTCTCGTTGAGGGTCCCCACATCATCTGTGAGTGGTCAGTTAGCTCAGACTCAAAGGGCACCGAGCTCTAGACTGCCTTTGCAATGACCAGCTGTGTCTCTGCCAAGGAGCCACTTTGCTCACTTGGCCCCATTTCCTCATCAATGTAGAGAAAGGAGTACTGGATGGTTTCTATAGTCTCATCCGGCTCTAAGTTTTACTGTCCTCTCTTCTTCGTTGCCAATTTCCCTGTTAAAAGCATAAAGTAGGCCACTAAACAGGAAGGGATTCTTGCATAGCCCACTCATCAGCATCAGAGGCTCCACCTACATCTTGATTTTAGCCTAGGTGAATCTGCCGTTAAAGAAAAGATACTTGCATTAATTTTTCCATCCTTTGATCTTCTACCACTGCTGCTTCACCATGTCAAAAAGCCTTAAGGCTTGGCCTTTAAAGGAAGGCGTCCTCGTATGTCACTTTGATCCAGCCTCCCCTAACAGAAAGCTTCCCATCTCAGCTGCAGGCTCTGCGCTTTCTTTCCAGGAGTTGTAGGGACCAGACCTTAGGGCACTGCTTTTCCTCTTATCAGCCACTTTTGAGTCCAACCTCATAGTCACATTTTAAAAATTCTTTAACGTTATGGGATTTATTTTCTTAACAAAAGAGCAGAACCTACACACTTGGTTTTGTCCTTAAAGTCTAAGAAGCTATTCTCTCACTTCAAGAATGGGGCCATAGTCCAAAGCAGCTTTAGAACCATGAGGGAAATAATCAGTACAATCACAGGTCATACTTCCTTTTACTAGTTCCCCCTTTTTTCTTCCTCCTTCCCTCTTTCTTTGCTTTATTGGAATTGGTCCTGCCCCTGTCAGCCTCCTTTGCAGAGGGACTGAGCAGACTGACACAGGCCAAGGACACCTGATTTGCTGTAACTGGGAGACCCTAAGGTCAACGGTGGAGGAGGAGAACGAGCTTCCTCACTAGCTAAGGCTGCAGAAAGCAATGGAAACTTCCCCTCACCCCCAGCCCAAATTACACATAAGAAATCCCAAAAGGTCACTCATTTCTGAACTATTATTAAGAATATTTAACACTGTACAGCTGTGCAAAGAAGGTGCCATCTTTGTTAATCAGACTCACTATTCGTCTGTTATTACCCAGGACTTCTCACTGAACAGAATGAAGATGACCATATCGGTGAGCAGCACCAGTGTGAGCTCTTGGTGAGGACCTGGGATAGCTTGTCCCACAGAGCTAGCTATGGCTATTGAGACCAATTAACACTGAATTCTATCTGCGCTCTGACATCAATAATGCTTGCTTGCTAAGGAAGCCATGGAGTCAAAAGAGACATCAAAACCAAATGCAGTTCAGAAGAACAGCTTCTCGGGGCAGCAGGAGGAGGAAGTTTTCGGCTAGTTTGGAAGGATGGAGTACCACAGTCTGGCAGCATGAGCAGTGTCTAGCAGAGGCCAGGGCACCCAACAGGCACTTAGTCAATCTTGTTTCACGGCTAGCTCAATGACGATTCCCACCACCTTTGCTAGTTCTAGAATTCTGACCAGCTAAGCCAAAATCAACAGATAATGTCAAAGCATGCTGCCTTAACTCCCACCTGCCTGGTCACCTGGCCAGGTGTCTTCTCACCTTGGGGACACAATTCTCTTCCAGCTGCCCAGGAAGATGCACAGGTTCCCTCTCTGCAGCCTCCCCAGGGCAGACTGGGGAGGAATGGTCAACAGCATAATTTAAACCCTGCTCACTCACCAGCGTCTTCTCTGCTGTTTGTTGTGGCAACTGGGGAGGGAGGACAAGGATGGAAACCCTGGAGGTCTGCTTCCCTGGGAATCAGGTGCCCTCGGCCAGGAGGCTCCAGAAGTTGTTCTGAACTGCAGCAGAGGCAGCTGACTGGGGAGTCACCTGGACAGTGCCTTGGTGGGAAGGAGGACAGGAAAGCCAAATCAGAGATAGACATGCACAAGGGATGTGGGAGCGGCTGGGAGGAGCACCTCACTCACAGGAGAGGCTGAGTGAAAACCTCCCAAAGACAACAGTAGGTTGATTTTATTACTGCATGGGGTAGGGTGGGGTGGGGTTGTAGGTTTACAGTTCAGGAACAGTAGGTACAAGGAGAACAAGGTACTTCCTTCCTTCACAGAGGACTGAGGCAGGAGAACTGTGGAGGGCGGTACTGAGGTTAGGTCTCCGGGTCTAGGGAGAGACCCTGACAGTGGTGAGGGCTGCCTCCCCACAGGTAACAGGCAGGTGACTGTCAGAGCCCTCTGGAGGGAGCTGGCTCCTGGGCACCCAGGGGCCCAGCTTCAGTGACATGACCAGGGGATGGAGGGGCTGACAGGACAAGAAGAAGATGCCCACACGCTGGGAGAGGGCTATCCTCAGAAATTAGTGGCTCCCCTACCCTTACTGTCCCCAGGGCTGATCCTATGTCCCCTGCTCCCAAAGAATCCATATAAGCACAACCCCCAGGGCTCACCCACTCAGCCTGGCCTGAGCTCCATTCTCCTCTCTTCAGAAACTTTTATTTCCCTCTGGAGGCAAATCTCACTTGCTTCTCAAGAGGAAAACAAAAATCTATATTAGGTAGTAAACTCGTTTTCTCAAACGTGCACATAACTTGTCTCTGAGCCCTTATTGTGCTACCCTTCCAGGAAGTGTGTTAATTTGTAAAGTATAGTTTGTAGACCCAAAGGAAATCAAGCTCTCACAATGGAATTTCAGCTGAGAGACTTTTGGACAGAAAGGTCTTATACTATCCCTTAATAAATCATTCAGGAGACTCAGAGGATGAAAACCCTATGTTTAGAGTTGTGGTTTCTCCCCATACTTTGAGGCACACTTTGAAGAGAAAATGGGAGCTACTAGCCCTAGCCCTGTCTTGGAAGAAGTGTGACCAGAATGCTCCTTAGAAGCAAGGATGGCAAGACTTCATCTCATACTTTGGACATGTTAGCAGGAGGGATCAGTCCCTGGAGAAGGACATCATGCTTGGTAAAGTAGAGGATCAGTGAAAAAGAGGAAGATCTTCAACAAGATGGATTGACACAGTGGATGGAAAAATGGGCTCAGGCATGACAACAATCATGAGGATAGCACAGGACTGGACAATATTTCATTCTGTTGTACATAGGGTCACTATGAGTTGGAACCGACTCGACGGTACCTAACAACAACAACAGCCCAGATGGCACACTGGTTTAAGCGTGTGGCTGCTAACCAAAAGGCTGGCAGTTCAAATCCACCAGCTGCTCCTTGGAAACC
>NW_004443962.1:8828176-8849212 GCF_000243295.1 Trichechus manatus latirostris | reverse complement strand
GCTAACCAAAAGGCTGGCAGTTCAAATCCACCAGCTGCTCCTTGGAAACCCTATGGGGCAGTTCTACTCTGTCCTATAGGGTCGCTATGAGTGGGGATCGACTCGACGGCAACAGGTTTGGTTTTTGGTTTTCTGGAAGATAATGTGGTTTGGGAGAGGTCTGATAGCTTGATACAATTCAAGCTGTTCTCAGTGGAACACTGTACTGCCCTCCCCACTCATCCTGATGGCGGGGAGACGGGTACTGGGATACGTGGCAGCATTATTGGTTGTCATAATGACTGAGGATGGGGGAACAGGGCAAGGTGCTGAATGTCCGACATTCAACAGAATGTTCATTGTTCATTATCAAGAATTTGTTTCGCCCAAAATGCTAATAGCATCCCTGCTGAGAAACACTGGAAAGGGAATCGGTAATTAGCATGACTTTTCTAATGCCTCCTCTTAAATACCAATTATGTTTTCACAGGGAGTTGACAGCAATGACCACAAGAATGCCTGCTCTGGGGGCACAGATGAAGGGAGATGCCAGGCTCCTGATACGTCAGCACTGTCGGTGATGACGTGCATATTGTCTTATAAGGATGAAGGAGCCTGATGCCCGATGGGTATTGTTGGCCATACAGAGAACTGAATAACAGTGAGCTAAAGGCATGCCCGTGGGAAGAGATATGTACCTTTCCTGACTTTTGTCTCTTCACATGTTTAAGTGAGGACGTAGCTGGGCCAAACCTGCACATCAACACATCACAGGACCAACAATTTTAGTCTAGAACAGCAGTTCTCAAAGTGTGGTCCCCCAACTAGTATCACCTGGGAACTTGTCAGAAATACAAATTCTTAGATCCTACCCCAGACCTGCTGAATCAGAAACTCTAGGGTGGAGCCAAAAGAAACCAAACCCATTGCCGTCGAGTCGATTTTGACTCAGTGACCTTACAGGACAGAGGAGAACTGCCCTGTAGGGCTCCACAGGGTTTCCAAGGAGCAGGTGGTGGATTCAAACTGCCGATCTTTTGGTTAGCAACCACAGCTCTTAACCACTGCACCACCAAGGCTCCGGGGGTGGAGCCCAGCAACCTATATTTTAACAAGGCCCCCAGGTGACTGTGATGCAGGCTCTGAGTTGGAATTGACTGGACGGCAATAGGTTTGGTTTTTGGTTTTGATCTAGAAAGTTTGGGGCCAAAAATAGCAATCAGTCACAGGGGATACTTCAGAAATACTGGTTCACTCTTGTGTAGAGTTTCAATTAGATCTGCGAGAAAGGGGGCTGTTTTGACATGTTTATTGAAGGCAAATGATCAGGGGTGGAGAGCCTGAAAAGAGAAGACCTAAGTGATGAGAAGCGAGGACGAAGGGTAAATTACAGGGGCCAATCTAAGTCTCAGGTTTGATTAACCATCCTAGAAGGATTTTGTTTTTAATTTAGCTTGTATTTCTTTCTGAGTAGCCAATATATTTATATGGTTCGAAATTCAAAAAATAGAAAGCAGTACAGAGTGAAAGGTCTTTGACCCACCCTGTCTCCTCAGTACCCGGCTCCTCAGAGTCAGCCATGTCATCACTGTCTTCCAGAAATATGTTATAAAAATATACATATATTTTTATCCCGTTTTTAAAATACAAATGATACCTTATTATACACACTGTTCCATGCCTTGCTTTTTTCTGTTAACATATGTTGAGGATTATTCCATATCAGAAACGTCAAGAGCCACCTACAAGGCCTCCGAGTGTTCGGAAACATACGGCACACCAGGGACACGTGTGTCTCCCCTGCAGAAAAGGAGCATCCGCTAGGCCATCACATGATTCATGTGGATTTCTTAGTGAACTCCCTGTGGGGAAGCTGTCCCAAAACCCTCACTTTGGACAAGTCTCCACAAGCCTTGTTTTTATGCCATTTTATACCAGAAGGAGGCAGAACAGAAACTTTCAGCTAGATCATCAGAATCCAAGTGGAACACTACCAGACAACACGAGCACCCGGCGAGTCAGGTATCCAGGACACACAGCATAGGGAGGTTTGAACAACAGAAAGAAATCGAAGGGATGAGATGACATGGAACTTTTTACCTATAAGACTAACAGCTATAAATCATATTTTATCTATAAGAATTTTGTTAGTAAGGATTAACAAAATATATGAAAGCATAAAGACATGAACTGGTTAGGAACACTTGGTAGAGCCAGTTTCCAACACTTAAGATCAAGTATATAACGTAGAATAAAATAATGTCACTGAATTGTTCACTTTAAGATGGTTAATTTTATGTTAAGTGAATTTCATGTTAACAAAAAAGATAATTTTAAAAAGTGGCAAATTATCAGATCTCTGGGCAAAGGCAGCCACTTCCCACTTGAGGTGGTGCGATTCTTAAAATCACAAGTACTCAGCAAGTCCTGGATAACTGTCAGGAATGCTATAGGGGATCTCCTACCTCAGATGAGACTACTGACTAGATGACACTGAAGGTTCTTTCCGGTGCTAAAAAAATGTAGGAAAAGAAAATCTAGTTGACTTAACTAGTGCTTACTAAGAGCCAAAGTTCAGTAAGGGTATGAGATTCATCTACATTTTAAAAATCATATTGCTTATCTCTATGTAGTTTATACTGATAATTTAGGAGAAAGAGAGAGACATGTCTTTCTATGCACTTTTTTTTCAGTATATATCACTCTCTTTTCCTGATGTTGTTGTTGTGTGCCGTCAAGTAGATTCCAACTCATAGCAACCCTATATGACAGAGTAGACCTGTCCCATAGGGTTTCCTAGGCTGTAATTTTTACGGAAGCAGACTGCTAGGTCTTTTCTCCCACGAAGCCGTTGGTGGGTTCAAACTGCCCACCTTTAGGTTAACAGACAAGTGCTTAACCATTGTGCCACCAGAACTCCTTCTTTCCCTGATATCCACCCTAAAAAGGCCAGTAAGTGATAGATTAGCCTTTTGCCCCATTAGTATCTTCAACCATTCACTTTCTATCAGTTCCTTTCTCTCTGCCTCCAGAATCCTCTCTTGAAGAAGACTCGCATTTAGATCTACTGCCTTTTCCACTTACACCCTATTTCCAGCCTTCCTTTCCACTCCGACATTTTCAGTGAGTCATCAACACCTGCCACAATTTCCTTTCCACCCACTCCTTAAACCCCCTGCAATCAGTCCAATTCTTTTAGGCACACCCAAACGGCCATAATGCTGGAGGCTAAAGGTGCTGAGAGCATCTTCAGGAGGACACAACGGAGCTAATCAGACAAAATCAACACAAATCCTCCAACTATCCACTAGGCAGAGACTGGAGGAAGGGGCTGAAAAGGGGAATTGACATTCATTAGGTGTTTTATAGTATACTATTATGGTAGATTGTCTCACATGATGAACATCATCAACAATTCCTCCATCCTTGTACACTCACGTCACTCCAACTCCAACTATATCAGAAATAACAATAAATATAAATGGACCAAATTCACTAGTTAGGAGACAGAATATATATATATAGAGAGAGAGAGAGAGAGAGAGAGAAATACAGATACAGATACACACACAATATATGCCTTTTACAAGATGAATTAAAGCATACAAACACAAAGGAGTTGAAAGAAATAAATGTAAAAATATGCCAGGTAAAAACTAACCGTAAGGGAGCTGGAATAGTTAAATTAATATCAGATGAAACAGACTTTAAGGTAACTAATCAGGAAAGAGAATCATTACATAATAACAGAAGTGAGATAAAGATGTGGAGATAGCCCCAAAACTTGTTTTAGGAGCAGGTGGTCCAGTAACAGTAACCCCAACATAACACTTCAAAATTAGCCAATTTTGCTCAATTTAATTCAATTCCACAATTACTTATGTGAAAGATCCCAACTTTGTTACCATGGGCAACAAAGATTTATCTACCTGGCATGTATAGAACCCTGAACCAAATAATTAGAGAATATGCATCATTCTTTTCAAGCACATAGGAAGTATTTTCAAAAATTGACTCACAAGAGACCATAATGCAAGTCTCAACAAGTTCTAAAGAATCCATATCATATAGTCAATATTGATAGACAAGATCAACTTATCTGTTGGTTTCCTTCACCAATATGTCATCCCTCTGAAACTTCTCCATTCACTGTTGTACTTTCCTCTGTTGACATTCATGTGGACACTGTGTTCATTTATTCAACATCTAAATACCAGTCATTGCTCTAAGCATAGGGGAAACATTAATGAACAAAGCAAAATAGACAAAGACCCCTGCTTTGAGGCACTTACATTCTAGAGTCACTTCTATAACTCGACGGCAAGCACCTTAAGGCCAGTCCATGTCTAATACAGATTTGGCTGGCTCCTGATTAAGAATGCTGCTGGGCCAGACACCATGTCGGCTCCTGCACAGTAGAACCTACGGATCCTTATGCTTACGGTACAGTCTTGGGATACAGTGGAGGGAGTAAAATATGACGCATCAGGCAGGGACCTGGGACCAAAAGGAGTGACTAAGAATCTAGACGTTCCCACCATCCCCTCATCTGTAATTCAATGGCTGAGTTATCAGTGGTTTAAGGGTCAAAGCAGGCCAAAATCTACAAACCAGACTGTCAAAGAAGAGACACAGAAGGGCAGACGGATGTCAAAGGTACTGGAAGCCATGGACCAGGATAAAAGGAACAATCAGGTCTCTTAATATTTTCTTGCAAATTGGGGTACAGTTTTAAGGTATCATACAAGCCAAGCGACCAGTGACAAGTGACCACATCCCATGGTTAGTCTGGTTGTAAGGTTCTTTTATCCTTCTTCTGTGGGACAGGAAGGAATGGTCAGGCCTGAGGGCATCTGAGTCAGGGAGCAGGATAGGGAGAAGAGTATGTGTAGCTTGCTGCAGATTCACCCTCTAACCAAGGCAGGGACAAGATGACTGGCTTTACATAGAACGCTGTTAAGTTCCCAAAGGGCAGGTTAACAGAATACCCAAGAAAGAAAAGGGCCTGAAGGAGAGACACCTCCAGAATCTGACACAGGTTTTAATGAAGACCATTTCCTTCTACAGGGAGGCAACCCCTTTCTAAAGGCCTTATCAGTCCAGAGAAAACCAAAACAAAAGCCCCACAGCAAGAGACAGGAAGGACAGGAAGCCATTCAAACTCCCTGCCCCTCTCCTCCCATAGTACACAATAGCTGGGACCTCTACTAGAGAATCACAGCTCCAAAGGAATCCCCCTGACGTGGTGTTGTCTGGTTTTTAAGCCTCTGTTTGAACACTGTCACTATGGCAACAAGGCTGGGATGCTCTGCTCTAAGTGAGAAGGCTTATCCCTTCAAGTATGCTTCTTGAATTAGCAACAAAGGAACTCACTGAACCTCAACTGATCTCATATTCTCTTGGGAGACCTCTCTCAAAAGGCACTCTCTCTCCTTGCCCCCACAAACCTTCTAGGTTTATACTGTGTTCAACCAACACCCACATTTATACAGTGATTTACAGTTTTACTTTCATCCCTGTGGTTTCCATCAAGCCCTGAGGGGTCCTCTTCGTGTTACCAGCCTCTCCCATAACTACTAAACACAGACAAAATGAGGACCTTGCTTTTAGGGAGGCCTCCCAAAAAAGCCTAGCAGACATGAATCCCACCGCTGGGATGGGACAGAAGAATGAGGGGGGAAGGGGAGGGTGGGTAGCCAACGTGCATGACGTTTTTTTTTTTCTCCTCAGAGGAAGAATCTGCAGTGACTTATAGCCCTGTTCCCCTCCCCCCCCACCTCCTCTGAAGCTGTTCTCAGCTGTTCCACGTGCTTGTTGTTCTGCCTTGGCTCCTGTTCCACATCATTCCCAGCTTCAGCTCTTCCAAGAGTGGCAGTTGGCTCTAGGGGATTTAGCCCCTTTGCCTTCAGAGGGATCTTCATGAGTTCTTAGAATCAGCCCTAAAAAACCAAGTCAAACTGATGCCGTCGAGTCAGTTCCAACTCATGGCGACCCCATGTGTTACAGAGTAGAACTGCTCCATAGGGTTTTCTTGGCTGTAATTTTAATGGAAGCAGATTTCCAGGCCTTTCTTCCATGGTGCCTTCAGGTTAGTAGCTGAGAGCAAACCATTTGCACCACCCAGGGAGAATCAGCCCTAGCTTCTTATAATATAGGTACCAGTGGTTAAGAGCCATGGCTGCTAACCAAAAGGTCGACAGTTCTAATCAGTCACTCCTTGGAAACCCACGGGGCAGTTCTACTCAGTCCTGTAGGGTCACTATGAGTCAGAATCGACTTGACAGCAACGGGTTTTTTTCATTAGTTTTATGGCTGGCCTTGGAGAAGTAATTTAACCTTTCTGAGCCTATTTCCTCATCTGTAAAATGGGAGCAATTACACCTATCTAGGAGTTCCTGGGGGTGCAAATGGTTCAGAACTACTAGCGGCAAGGCTGGCGGTTTGAACCCACCCAGAGGTGCCTTGGAAGACAAGTATGGCAATTTGTTTCTGAAAGGTCACAGCCTTGAAAACGCTATGGAGCAGTTCTGCTGTGCACAAATAGGGTCGCCATGAGTCAGAATGAACTCAACAGCAACTAACAACAACAACACCTATCTAGAGGGTTGTGATAAGGATTAAGGGACATAGAGGCATTCTACAACTCTTAGTTCCCTACCCATCTCAGCCCACTCTTTCTCTAGGGATAGTCTCTGATCCTAAAAAGGCTCATAAGCAAAGAGACAAAAAGATCCAACAACCTCACCTTGACCAAGATCTCTCTCCAGCTCCAGGGTCTTCTGTCATCTAAGCCATTTCTGAGATATAAATTTTCTTCTCTAGTTTTCAAAACAAATAAACAAACAATGGAGGGTGTTCAACCTCATTTGCTTTTATCATGAGAGGCAATGAGGTAAGAGCAAAGATCATTCTAGGAAGCAAGGGTTCTGGGTTCCACTCCTCCCTGCTCACTGAGTTTCTCAGCCTCTCTGACCTTCTCTCTCTGTTTCCCTTGAAATGATCACTCCCCTGTCTTACATCTCTGTAGAAAGGACTGGACAGGGTGCTCTATTGGAATGCCTTCCAGATCTAAGATCTTGGAATCTTAAGTGGATACCAAACAACCCATGAAATTGGAATATCAGACTTTCCAGAGACTTGTATTGCACTCTAAAACTGTTCTAAGACAGACATGTTGATGCAGGCCATATAGATGTAGAGGACACAAACAGACCAGAAACATTAAACCAAGCAAGTATTTACCACAGGGACCCATCAGGATTGAATCCACCACCAGGACAGAGGTCAGGGTGAAGAGTACTGAGAGTAAGGATCAGGGCAAATAACTGAGGGCCATTTTTTCTTTATCCCTCCCCTTTCTACTTAAAAAATATGTTTTATTTTGGAATAACTTTAGATTTATAGAAAAGTTGCAATGATGATACAGACAGTTCCTGTATACCCCTCACCAAGTATCCCCTAACATTGACGTCTTACATTATGGCGCTCTTGCTCTTGATACTTGATGCTGAGTCGGCACCACTGATAGCGACCTTCCATATAATAGAACGTAATGTTGCCCAGTTCTGTGCCATCTTTATGATCATTGGTATGCGTGGGTCCACTGTTGCAACTACTGTGTCAATCCTTCTCATTGAGGGTTTCCCTCTTTTTCGTTGGCCCTCAACTTTAGCAAACATGATGTGCACTTCTCGCAGTTGGTCTTTCCTGATGATGTGTCCAAAGTGAGTCAAAGTCTCGCCATCTTCGCTTCTAAAGAATATTCTGGTTATATTTCTTCTAAGGAGCCCTGGTGGCACAGTGATGAAAGCACTCGGCTGCTAATAGACAGGTCTGAGGTTTGAACCCACCAGCCACTCCATGGGAGAAAGATGTGGCAGTCTGTTTCTATAAAGATTTACAGCCTTAGAAACCCTAAAGGGGCAGTTTTACTCTGTCCTATAAGGGTTGCGGTGAGTTGGGATTGACTGGACAGCAGTCCATTGGGTTTTTTTTTGGTTTGTTTGTTTGTTTTGGTTTATTTCTTCTAAGACTAATTAGTTCGTTCTTTTGGCAGTCCAGAGTATATTCAATATTCTTTGCCAATACCACAGTTCAAACGCATCAATTCTTCTTCTGTCTTCCTTTTTCATTACCCAACTTTCGCATGCATATGAGGTGACTGAAAAGACCATGGGCTTGGGTCAGGCATACCTTAGTCAGCAAGGTGACATACTTGCTTTTTTGGAAGAGGATGTGGAACGAGGGATATCAATGCTGTTGTCAGATGGATCTTGGCCAAAAGCATTACCATGGTACACTTGTCAAAACTATTTACTAAATTCCAGACTTTATTTGGATTTCACCAGTTTTTCCATTAATGCTCTTTTTCTGTTCCAGGATCCAGTCCAGGATACCTCACAGCATTTCATATAAAATCTTTTTAATGGTGAAAATTTTCTAATATACAGACAAAACAGATCTTTAATAAAAAGAATATTAGATACACTTGAGGCTCTTTGTGACGCTTTTCCCATTCCCATGACCTTTTCCTTCCTCCCGAGAGATAACCACCAATAATAAATTCATTGATGTACTGATTTACATTCCTTCCAGCTGTGTGTGAGAGTTTGTTCCTCCACATTCTCATCTATGCTTGGAAGAGCATTTAATTTATAAATTAATTTGAGGAGAACTGAAATCTTTAAATGGAGTCTTTCCATTCATAATTGAAAGGCTTTTTCTCCATTTATTAAGGCCCTCTTTTTTTGTTTCAATAACTGTAACTTTCTCCAAAGGCACTCTTGCACATTTTCTGGTTATGTGTACTTTTGAGGTATTTTGAGGCTTTTGTTGCTATTGAATATAGAATCCTTTATTCATTTTTATAATTGATCATTACTGTTGAATAGAATTTTGATATGTTAATTTGTGTCTAGTGACATTGGCAAGCTCTTACTGCATATTTTCTACTTATATACCTCTAGAAAATCATATTGGAGGTAAAAAAGGATATTTTTATCCTGCTTTCCAATATGCATACCTTTTTTCTTATCTTATTGCATTGGCTAGGACCACCTGCACAATGCTGAATAAGTGGTAATAAAATGCTTCCTTGTTTTCTTCATGATTTTACTGAAAGGAAGCCTCAAGTCTCACTATAATATTTATATTATAATATAGGATAATATTTACTGTAATATTTTGATAGATGCCCTTTATCAAGTTAGAGAAGTTCCTTTCTATTCTTAGATTGCTCAGAATTTGTTTCAATTGTGAATTAGGACTAAATTCTCATAAATGCTTTATCTATTATATTAATATATTTTCTGATGCTGATCATCCTTATATGCCTTGCATAAACCTTACATAGTCAGGATATAAATATTTGAAATAAACTTGTGAATATTTCATTAAGCATTTATGTTTATAAATGAGTTTGATCTATAATTTTCTTTTACTGTATTCTTCTTGTCTGGTTTTGCCTCATGCCTCAATTTAAGGTTATATTATCACTGTAAAATTAGATAGCTTTCCCTCATTTTCTACTCTTAAACAGTTTGTACAATATTAGGATTATCTATTTCTTTAAAAGTTGAATAAAACACATATGTACCATTTAAGCCTGATATTCTTTGGGGAGGAAGTCTTTTGATTATCAGCTGAAGTCCTTCCATGTTGTTGTTTTACTGAAGTTATCTTTCTTTTCAAGTAGTTATGACAAATTATATTTGTCTGGGAAATTATCCATGTCATCTCCCAATCTAAATTTTGACATAAAAATTTTCAGAGTATAGTCTTATGAATTTGATTATCTCTTCCATATCTGTAGTTATAGTCCCCTCTTCATTCAAAGTATTATTTGTGTTTTTTTAAAATAAATCTTACCAGGGATTTGTCTATTTTATGACTTTTTTTGATCTTCCAAATTGTTTTCTATTTCATTTAATTTGTGTTCCTATCTTTGTTCCATCTGTTTACTTTTCTAAAGGTTTATTCTGTTCTTTTTCTAGCTTCTTGAGATGAAAATGTGTAACAGTACTAGTTGCCTATACAATATTTACTCTCCCTTTTTTCCTTATTAACATAACCCCTATTTTGTTTGGAAGGGTGATGTACCAAGCTAAAACAAACACAAACTATAGTTCCCAGGATCCCTTGCAGCTAGGAAATGCCAGATGACACAGTTCTCACCAATGATATATAAATGGAAGTTACTGGGTAGGGATTCCAGGAAAGCTCTTTAATTAAAGAGAGCAGACTCAGCTGGTACATGCCTCTTTCACAACTTATCATTTTTCCCCATCATGCTTGGGATGTGAATACAAAGCTGGAACTGAAGCAGCCATCTTGCAACCAGGAAGCAACAATTACGAGTACGAGAGCTAAGCTTAGATGAATAAAAAGTTAGAAGAGCCTATTACCCTGATAGTATCATACAGCCTCCATATCTGCCCTGGACTGCTTACCTCCAAACTTCTTGTTACATGACAAAATGTTAAACCTCTACGCTATTTGAACCATGCTCATTTAGATTCTCTTTTACGCACAGCCAAATATAATTTTAAATAGTGCAATATTTAACTTATTTTCCATATTTGGAAGTTTTCAATAAATGCATTTAAGGCCATAAATTTCCCTCAAAGAGTAACTTTAATTGCATCTAACAAGTGATCAGCTATGCTAATTTGGACGAGAAAAACCACCTAGCCAACCCATAGAATTCTGATATAAATTAAAATGGCTATGGTTTATGCCACCTAATTTTGGGGTGGTTTATTATGTAGCAAATCTAACTAATAAGAAATTGGTTCCAAGAGTGAGGTGCTGCCATAAGAAAACCCAAAACATGTGGCATTAGCTTTGGAATAAGATTGCGTGTGGTAGATAAAATAGCAGCAAAGAAACAGTTTCAATAGGATGGAAAATGGAGAGGAAACTTCTCTAACAGGCTGGAAAAATGATGACTGAATATGTAAAATGTAGAGACAGAATAATTGGTAAAACTGAAGTCTGTAATAACTTGAAAGATTAAAAAAAAAAAAGAACCTAATAAACTTTCAGATACAGCTAGTAGATCTCCTGAGTTTTCAAAGTGTTATCTGGGTGCTCCCAACTGCATTTGATAAAGTACTGCAAGACAAAGTTGAATTAAAAAGAAAATGTTCACTTTGCAACCAAAATTTAAACGGAATACAGGAAGTTCAGGACTTGCTGTGTTGGAAAATAAAACAGTCTCTTGTCTCCAGTCTCCCCATATCTGATAATATTTGAGGAAAAGATTACCAAAGTAAAAGGAAGCCTTAAGACAAAGAGCAAATCAAAGATAAGGCTGTAAGATCCTTTGTTAAGACCTCTGAAAGATTTAAGGCACTTTCTGGTACACCTTTTCAGGTAGACGAAGAAGCTTCTAAGACTCATAAGGGCATGTCAAAAGCCTAATCCCAAATCGCTGTAAATAAATCTAGAGAGAAAACTATTGTGGATGTGGCTTTTGTCAAATGAAACGGACTATAATCTGTTACATACAAAACCCAAAATGTTTTAAAGAAAACTATGCCAGCAAAACAAGGCTCCAGGAATTGACAGAATACCAGTTGAGATGTTTCAATAAATGGATGCACCACTGAAGTGCTCACTTGTCTATGCCGAGAAATTTGGAAGAGAGCTACCTGGCCAACCAAATGGAAGAGATCCATATTTACGCATATTCTCAAGAAAGGGGATCCAACCAGATGTGGAAATTATCAAACAATATCATATGCAAGTAAAATCTTGCTGAAGATCATTCAAAAGCAGTTGTAGCAGTACATCGACAGGGAACTGCCAACAATTCAAGCCGGATTCAGAAGAGGACGTGGAACCAGGGATATCATTGCTGATGTCAGATGGATCCTGGCTGAAAGCAGAGAATATTAGAAAGATGTTTGCCTGTGTTTTATTGACTATGCAAAAACATTCGACCATGTGGATCATAACAGATTATGGATAATATTGAGAAGAATGGGAATTTCAGAACACTTACTTGTGCTTATGAGGAACCTGTACATAGATCAAGAGGTAGTCGTTTGAACAGAACAAGGAGACACTGTGTGGTTTAAAGTCAAGAAAGGTGTGTGTCAGGGTTGTATCCTTTCACCATACTTATTCAATCTGTATGCTGAGCAAATAATTTGAGAAGCTGGAGTATATGAAGAAGAATGGGACATCAGGATCGGAGGAAGACTCATTAACAACCTGCGATATACAGATGACACAAACTTGCTTGCTCACAGTGAAGAGGACTTGAAGCACTTACTGATGAAGATCAAAGACCACAGCCTTCAGTATGGCTTATACCTCAACATAAAGAAAAGAAAAATCCTCCCAACTGGACCAATAAGCAACACTATGATAAACAGAGAAAAGATTGAAGTTGTCAAGGATTTCATTTTACTTAGGTCCACAATCAACACCCATGGAAGCAGTAGTCAAGAAATCAAACGACATATTGCATTGGGCAAATATGCTGCAAAAGACCTCTTTAAAGTGTTAAAAAGTAGAGATGTCACTTTAAGGACTAAAGTGTGCCTGACCCAAGCCATGGTGTTTTGAATTGCCTCATATACATGTGAAAGTTGGACAATGAATAAGAAAGACTGAAAAAGAATTGATGCCTTTGAGTTGTGGTGCTGGCAAAGAATATTGAATATACCACTGACTGCCAAAAGAACGAACAAATATGTCTTGGAAGAAGTACAGCCAGAATGCTCCTAAGAAGCAAGGACGTGAGACTTTGTCTCACGTACTTTGGACATGTTATCGGGGGAGATCAGTCCCTAGAGAAGGACATCATGCTTGGTAAAGAAGAGAGTCAGCAAAAAAGAGGAAAACCCTCAATGAGATGGACTGACACAGTGGCTACAACAATGGGCTCAAGCATAACAATGACTGTGAGGATGGCACAGGACCAGGTAGTGTTTCATTCTGTTGTAACAGGGTTGCTGTGAGTTGGAATGGACTTGACAGCACTTAACAACAGCAACTACATACCAGTAAAAGCACCACTAGCTGGGAATAGAAGGGACTAAAATTGCTTAAACCACAAAGAGCCTGTGGGTTCTCAGCTATGGACAGGAAGCAGGATGAGAGAGCTACTCAGCTGTCAACATGGGTCATTTCTTAAAGGAAAGACTTCTCAGGGAGGAAATCAATAGACTAGAGAATGGAGTCAAGAGCCTTGGAGAACAATGGATTGGGAAGACACACTCAAGGAGCAGAACTGGGTCCTAATCAAGGGCTATTATTTGTCCCGGGAGTAGAGGACCTTGCAGCATTTTCCCAGGAGGATTTTGGAATTGCTACAAACCATTATGTCCCTCCTATTCTTACCCTTTTTGAAGAGGAGTGCCGATTCAAGTTATCCTATCTCCTTCTCACAATTGCATATGGGGCATGTAGAGAGCCGATAACTTGTCTTTTTAATTTACACACTGCTGGATCAAGAGGAGGCATACCCACAAGGAGCTACACTGGAGGAGTATTAGTCACATCCAGAACTACTAAGATCATGAGATCATAGACTTCCAGCCTGACGCTATAAATAGAATGAGACTTTGAGGAATCCAGAGATGGAGATTAGCAAATGTTGCAAGCGGGAGGAATGTGAATAATTTGCGACCAAAGAACAGCCTGTGGTAGATTCCAAAATGGCCGTAATTCTTTTCCTCCTACCAAGGGGTGGAGTATATTTATGCACCCCTTGAATCTGGGCTTGGCCAAATGGCTTGACTTGGCCAACAGGACATTAGCAAATGTATCACAACAGATGCTTGAAAAGTGTTTGCACAGTGAGGTTTGCTCTCTTGCTACATTTGGAAACCCAAGACCACCTTGTGAACAGCTCCAAGGTAGCCTTCTGGAATACGAGAGGCAATTTGTAAGAGAAAGGATGCAACTCAGCAGACATTCAACTTCCAGACATATAAGCAAGGTTATCCTAGATCATTTAGCTATCAGCCAATCACAGATACAAGTAGAGTCCAGCCAAGATCAGCTGAGCAAACCCAAATTAAAAAACTGCCCAAAACCCAAAGAATTGGGAGATTAAAAAAAAATGGTACTTGTTTTAAGTCAGTAAGTTTTGGAGTGTTTTGTCACACAACAAAATTTAACTGATACAGTTGTTAACTACAGTTTTTGCTAACGACAATTATCATCTTGCTGACTCTGAATATGGCTTTAAGATTTTCCCCCTGAAAATTCTGCCCTGCCTTGCCTAGATTTCACTTTAATCATGTTTTTAAAATCACAGAAAATAGATTTTTATACAATCAAGAGTTAAATGTAACTGCTTATGTTATCAAATTCTATGTTCACCATTGTTTCTTATATTATACATCTTTTCTTACTGTTCAATTTTTTTCTTTCTAAAATTTATCATTTAGTAGTTCTTTTAGTGAGGATCTGTGGGTTTACTCTTGGTCTTTGTTTTGCCTTTATTCTCCCAGGATAGTTTATCTGGGTATAATATTCTAGGTTCAACACTTAGAGGATGTTACTCCACTGTCTTCTTACCTCTCCTGTTAGGATCAAACCTCTGTTAGTATGTAATTTATTTATATATAACTTGTATTTTTAACTCTGATATTTATGTTGGTCTTTTTTCTTTTCCTCTTGATATTCTGCAGTTTCACTATAATGCATCTAATTGCTGACTGATTTTTATTTAACCTTCATTGTATTAGGGAAAATTCTGACCTGAGAATTCATGTCATTCTTCAACTCTGGAAAATTATTAGCCATTTATTTAAATATTTCTTCCTTCCATTCTCTCTGTTCTCTATTTCTATAACTTCTATTAAAGAATGCTGAAGCCTTCAATTCATCTTTCAACTCTCTAAACTTTTTTTTTTCATATTTTTACATCTTTGTATTTCTGTGCTGCATCCAAGGTAAGCTTTCCTGTACTATTTTCCAATTTGTTAATTCACTCTTCAATGGTATTCAGTCTTCAGTGTATTCCATCTATTGCATACTTATTTCAATAACTACATTTCTCATTTCCACTTTTAATTTTTCTTTATGTATACCTGATCTTGTTTTATTTATGCCTTTTTCATAATACCTTTTTTCAATGAAAGTTATGCCTCCATTTATCTTTTTGCACATCTACTCACTTATTATAAAGTCTTTTTCAAACTATTCTATAAAATAAATTTCATTTGGAATAATTTCCTATTCTTACTGTTGATTCTGCTACCTGTATTTCTTAATTTATGTTATCTGCAATTTTGAAGTTGCAAGCTCCTTTTGAGTCTGCTCACCCCACCCTTGTTATTTTTCCCTCTCTCCCTCACCATTCTATTTCTCTTTGACCCTCCAAACCTCCAATCCAGAAGCAGGATGGGTGCTACAGCTCCATGGGAAGAATGGGATTATAGCAGACTCAGTCAGAGAATGAGCAGGCAGCCAGGATCAATTGCTGATAGTGAGGCTATGACCTTGCTCCTTGTTTTCCTTGGCCCACAACTTATGACAGACACAATCTCAATGAGCAGACTGACAGCCCTCCTTTCCTCCCACCCCGAGGCTTCTTTCAGGGCTTGGTGAGCTCCCCTTCCCCCCTGGTTTCAAGCCTGACTCTGGTTTTCCAACTCCTGCAGAGCACTTTTGGGTCCTTTATTCCATAAGAGCCAAACTCTCTGAAGCCACTATTTCCCTCCATTCCAGAGCACGGCAAACCAACGGCTTCAGCCCCTGATCACCTTTCTGCAATTCTGTTCTTTTATGATCCATAGAGATGGTTATTTTATATATGAGGGTGATTGTTTCTGTTTTTTCTTTGTTTGTTTGTTTGTTTTTGGTTGTTGTTTTGTTTTCACTTTCATTTTGTCCAGAGATAGGAGTTTGGAGCAGAGGCAGTTTTCAGAATGAAAATTTACTAAAGTAACAACTTGGTCCTCCTTCTCACGGTTGCATGTGCCCCCAAAATGAAATGTTAAACGAGGAGAAAACAAATGCAAATGCCACCTTTCAATCATTGTGTAAACAATTTGTCTCCGGAGCCAGAGAAGAATTGTCGCCTCACTAAAGTCTCTTCCAAAAGGCAAGCATGAAGAGCAAGGCAAATAGACCTCAACTCTGTTCTCTGCCACCACTACCCATCCTGGAGATCTGGATCCTTCTCCCTTTACACCTAAGCCATACGCTGATCAAACCAACCAGAACAGCAAACCTTAGCAACAATTTAAAAGATTAATATAATCCTTCTAATTCCAGAGTAAAAATTTCAGGCAGAAAGAATGGGATGAAGATAAGAAACAGTAAATATTGATGGGTTACATCTCAAAATTACAAGTCTATTCATTCTAGAACTGAACTTAGTACACTAGGGCATGGACACCTGAGTCTCAAGTGTTGGTGATATTGTCCTTACTCACTTAGTGGAGAAATAATGGAACATAACTTAGTTCAGAACCAATAAAGGGAAACCCTACAACACTGAAGTTCTTTCCCCCTAACCTGGAAAAGGACTCTGCCTTGCCTGCGAGAATGTAAGAAGAAGTTGGTTCTGAGTGGGAACATTTCCCCTGTAACACATGATTACTAGTCTCATCTGAAAAATGGGATCTTCTCAGAAATGGTCTCGCCAAGGCACCAGGTGAGATGAGATGAGGCACACCAACCTCAGAGCCAGCCACCAGGAAGTTATTCTGTATGTGTGCTTATTTTTGTTTTTGCTTTTTGCCCAAGTCTACGCTAACACATTGAGTTTTCCATTGAGCTACACTACGCATTCAAATATTTATTGAGCACCTACAGGCAATAATAATAGCCCCTATTTAATGGGGGTCCTCTATATGCATGACTAGGCATTTTATATACCACTTAATCTTCACAATTGCTAGTCATGCAAAGTACGCAATGTCATCCCCGTTTTTCAAGAAAGGAAACGGCTCAGAGAAGTTAAACGATTCAAGGTTAGAACTTGACTTCAGATATGAATACGAAACCCATACTGTTTCTGCTATTGCAATCTGAGGACAGTTGTTCTTTGGTGGAAAGAAATTTTGTGTCATGGGCTATGGCCCTGACTAAGTTTTCAACCCTGGGGCCAGTTTAAAACAGCTCAAGCCGGGCCTGTCACCCTGGCCTGTACATATTAATTTCCCCCTTCTACCTCAACTCTGCATTTGTGCTTCTGGGCCTACGGTCTGCAAACTCTCAGCTGCAGGCAAAATGCAGACAGGAAATCAAGAACTTTTGGGCCCCCACACTTTTTCAGTGTCCCAGGGCTTGGTAGTTTTCTTGCTGCTGTTGCAGAGGCTCTGGGGATCTGTCTGTTGGTCAAGTTTATTTTTATCAGTTGCAATGATGCCCAGATTCTGTGGTATTTGCCTTTGCCCTGAAGATGGGATAGTCAGCAGAAAAATGCAGCGTGGCACTTGGGAGAACTGAGAAGTCTCCAGAGTGGGAGAGGTCTCAAAGTACTAAACAATGAAAAATTGGAGCTGGTTCTCCAGAAATGTGGACTCTACCTTTCATTCATTCCTTTTGTCTTTTACGTATTCCCCTGGACAGTATGAAATAGCCACGGGTCTCTTTTCACCAAAATGCTTCTCTCCACTCCATTCTGATCTTTCTCTTCCAGGCAAGCTGGCTTCAAACAGCTTCCTTTAATGCTTTTTTTTTTTACACACGTAACCTCATCTGATCCTAGGAGGTAGGCTGGACAGGGGATATCATCCCCATTTTCATAATAAGGCTCAGAGGGGCTGAGACAATGGCTAATTAGCAGCTGAGCTGCGACTAAAGCCCTGGCCTCTTGACCTAAATCCAGGGCTCTTCATGTTTAAACCAGGACCCTACCTCTGATCTGATCCTCGCCTCTGTAACATTTACTTCTACAACATTTGAGCAGGGCCTCGTTTTCACATGAATTATGCAACAATCTAATTAGTCCCTCTACCTTCAACCTTGCCCACCGGCACCCCACCTCAACCAAGAGATCTTTATAAAAAGCAAATCTGGTCATGCCACTTCCCTGTGTGAAGTCTTTCTGTGGTTCGCTACAGTCTTCAGGATGAAGTCCAAATTCTCCAGAATGGCATAACATGGCCTTTTCTAACTCACTGGTCTCATCTAGCATCATATCTTCACACATTCCCTGAGATCCACACACCTTCTCCCCTCCATACTTGCTGCTCTGTCTCTTCAGACGGCTTTTCCCACTTGACCTCCTGAAACATTCTTACCTGTTGTCTGAGTAACCTATCTTAAGTTAGATTCTCCCAGAGCGCCCTCTTGCCTGTCTTGTTTAGAAAACTCTTATAAAAGTTTTCTTGTATATCCCATCCACCTCTACGAGTTCCTTGAGGGCTGTATATTGTTCATCCGGGCCCCCAAAATGAAAAGTAGATTCTAGACCTTACAGTAATAAGTTAATAAATGACATCTGGCTGAGGTCGAGGCACCTGCCTTGTCTGATTTGTATGTCCCTCATTTACATGAAAGCGCAGGTCTGTCTCCCTCAAAACCGTTCAGTATTTGACGCAGGTCTTCAGACAAAGCCAATACAATCTCCAATTCATCCCCTTCTGATAGGTGCACTAACATGATTACTGAGAATTCTGATTGGAGAGTCCAGAATCAGATTAAATTAATATGTACTGACTACCCACTCAGGAGCCCTGGTGGTGCAGTGGTTAAGAGCTATGGCTGCTAATCAAAAAGGTCGGCAGTTTGAATCCACCATCCACTCCTTGGAAACCCTATGGGTCAGTTCTACTCTGTCCTATAGGGTCACTATGAGTTGGAATCAACTCGACGGCAATGAGTTTTGACCACCTACTCTGTGCCAAGAAACCTGTCGTCTCAAGCACCCCTTAGAAGACAATGCAGGTAAAGGAACGGATACAACCCTTTCACAAGTCAAAATGTGATGTTGGCCTGTCATAATCCAATCCCCCTAAAATCCTGTACCTAATCTAAGTGTACACGTACAGACTTTATACTCATCTCTTCTGGTTTTTATTACGAGGCTATTTATATGGTAGTTTAGAATACAGCCTCTGCACCAAACTGCCTGGTTTCAAATCCTGGCTCTGTCGTTTACTAGCTGTGTGTTTTGGGGTAAATTGTAAAACTTTTCCCTCCCTTGCTTTTCTCATCTATATAATGGAGATAATAGTACCTGCATCTCACAGGATGTTGTAAGGATTAAATGAAATAATGCTTATAAAGCACTTAGTACTCTTGACACACAGCAGTCACTTAATAAATGTTAACTAGATCATAACCCTTTAAAATTACATGTACTTAACAGAATCACCCTTTTAACCAACACTTTCCCTTTCCTCTGTTCAAGACACTGACTGATGTCCACATCATGCTGAATGCTTGGGGCTACTAAGTTATTCTCTCGTCCTCAGGCCACTTCTGCCCCCTCCAGGTGAGTTTCATCTTTATCTTTTATCAAAAGTCAGGTGGCTTGTCCCCAAAACCGTTTATGTCAATTGTATTTCTCACTGCAATTATATCACTAAATTTACATATAATTTAAACATTTTAGAAAGTGATTAAAATATGAACATAAAAGTAATTTCTATGAAAAGTCAACTAAATGATAAAGATGAATTGCTAAAAAAATTATTGTTAACTAGGTGTGGATGAGACAACTGTAAAAAATTTAAGGGAAAAATTATAAAATTTAAGGGAAAAAATATAAAAATCTAGAAGGGCTCTGCATTCTGATTGTTTTGAAAGGGTCTAATTTCCATTCCATACTAAAAAAATTCAAACCGGAAATTGTAGACAATGCCTTAGAGACATCATGTATCCAAGAAAGATAACACACTCTCCCACCAGAGGACCCACAGGCAGAGAAAAGGTCTAGGTCCCATAACAAAAATTTGGCAACTAAGTGTTTAATGTTATATGTTTTAAGTTAAAATGTTTAAGGTATGTATACATGACGTTTTCATCAGCTTTTTCAACTAGTCAACCAATTACTCGTCCGAAACATGCCTCCCAACACAGCCTATTCCTGATTATGTCAGACTCCAAGCCCATGACAGGCTTAAATCCTGCCAAACATATGGTTACTAGAATGACATTATTCAAGTAGAGTCAGCTTGGCTCCTTATGTCACATGTCACCCATTTCCAAAAATCGAATGCATGTTTGAAAGCTGAAGCTGTGCCATAGCACAGGATATTAAAAAGACTGCATAATATCATAGCATATACAGCTTCCATAAATCAAGAAGAAACAGACAAACAATTTAACAGAAAAATGAGCCAAGGACAAGAACAGGCAGTTCACAAATGGCCAAAAAGCATGGAAACCTGCCCAACCTCACTAACGGTAAGTACAATTTAAATTAACAATGAGCTAGCATTTATGTCCCGTTAGGTTGACAAACGTTTAAATGACTTGTATCATCTGGTTTTGATAAGGGTGGGCACCAAACTGTTAACCAGTAATTTCTGCTAGTGGTGGAAACAATAAGTGTATAAACACATATAAAATTTTTAATATGTATTTTTTATTTATTTATTTATTTTATTGTACTTCAGGTGAAGGCTTACAGAACAAATAGTTTCTCATGAAAGAGAAGTACACATGTTGTTTTATAACATAGGTTAACAACCCCACAACATATCAACCCTCCAACTTCTCAACCTCTTTTTTTGTTTGGTGAAAATACACATAGCCAAAGATACACCATTTCAAAAATGTCTACATGCACAGTTCAGTGACATTGACTACGCTATGCGAATTGTGCTATTATTCTCACTTAAGATGAAAGCTTACAGAACAAAATAGTTTCTCATTTAACAGTTACTACAAATGTTGCCCTATGACAATGGTTAACAATCTCACAACATATCAACAGTATCCTTACTGAACCTTGGGTTCCCTATCACCAGCTTCCTTGTCCTCTTCTGCTTTCTGGCCCTTGTCACTGGACTCCTGTACCACGTTGGTCTCATTTGGTTTTACACGGCTGTCCACTCCCAGGCTGAACAGTGAACCTCGGAGGTTAACTTCACCACTGAGCTAAAAGGGTGTCTGGGGGCCATACTCTCGGGGTTT
>NW_004443962.1:8814644-8820914 GCF_000243295.1 Trichechus manatus latirostris | reverse complement strand
CATTTGGTGCTTGGCTGAGTTCTTTATCTCTTCATTTGATGTTTTAGGGTTTCAGGATTGTTGTATTCTCTGTTCGCCTTAGTTTTTCGGATCTTCGCTGTGGAGGGACGGCATGGTGCTTCTGCCTAGTGCGCCATTTTGCCAGAACTTAATATGTATTTTTTAGAGCAGTTTTACATTTACATAAAAATAGTGCAGAAACTACAGAGTTCCTATATACCTCCTCTTCTCCCTGCATACAGTTTCTTCTGCGTTAGTGTGGTACATTTGCTACAAATGATAAACAAATATTGATACATTCCTATTAACCAACGTGCATAGTTTACATTAGGGTTCCTCTTCGTGTGACACGGTTCTATGGGTTTTGATAAGTGCATAATATGATGTATTCATGACACTCTAGGTGGTCTTGGGTTTGGCAGTGAGTTTTTACGTACAACAACAAAAGAATAATCTATAAATGAAAAAACTGATAAGTTGGACTTCATTAAAATTAAAAGCTTTTCTGCAAAAGACACTATTAAGGGAATGAAAAGACAAGCCACAGACTGGGAAAAATATTTGCAGAACATGTATCTGATAAAGGACTTGTGTCCAAAATATATTGAGAACTCTTAAAACTCAACAATAAGGAAACAAGCAACCCAATTAGAAAATGGGCAAAAGATCTGAACAGACACCTTACCAAAGAAGATAGACAGATGGCCAATAAGCATAGAAAAAGATGCTTGACATCATAGGTCATTACGGAATTGCAAACTAAAACAACAATGAGATACCACTATTAGTAGAACGCTTTAAATTCAAAACACTGACAACACCAGATGCTGGCAAGGATGTGGAACAACAGGAACTCTCATTCATTGCTGGTGGGAATGCAAAATGGTACAGGCACTTTGGAAGACAATCTGGCAGTTTCTTACAAAGCTAAACATAGGCTTACCATACGATCCAGCAATCATACTCCTAGGTATTTAGCCAAACGAGTTGAAAAGTTACGTTCACACAAATGTTCATAACAGTTTTCTTTATACTTGCCCAAACTTGGAAACAACAAGGATGTCCTTCAAAAGGTGAACAAGTAAACAAATTGTGGTACATCCATACAAGGGAGTATTATTCAGTAATACAAAGAAATGAGAAATGAGCTATCAAGCTAGGAAAAGACATACAGGAACCCTAAATGCATACTGCTAAGTGAAACAAGTCAGGCTGAAAAAGCTACATACTGTTATACTGTATGATTTCAACTATATCATATTCTGGAAAAGTCAAGACTATAGACAGTAAAAAGATCAGTGGTTGCTAGGGGTTTGGGTGGAGGAAAGGAAGTATGAGTAGGAGGAGCACAGGGGATTTTTAGGACAGTAAAACCATTCTGCATAATAATGCAATGGTAGATACACAACATTATGCATTTGTCATATATAAATTTTTAACTGATAGGATTTTCAGTATTTTTTCAGATATAGCTAAAAAAAGCAACCCTCCCTCCCCCAGGAAAGAAGGAACTACTTAGACTCAAAAGGCTGTCCTAAGCCCTTACACACTATTCTAAAACTCAAATTTCAAAAACTTTTGAGCAATGGCAGCATCAACAGAATAGGTACGTACTCTCTGAAAAGGACTATTTTGAAGGGCGTCAGTAATTTGAATGATGACTTCCATATGTTGGTTAAAATATCCCTCCTCCAACTTTACAGCCCCACCTTGGATGGCGTACAGCAGTCATCTCCCTGCAGGCCCAGCAAAGGGCTCCAGACCAGGGACCTGGTAGAAGCCACAGTGCTGAGCAGCCAGCATTGCTCTGGAGTCCTTGACTTGTGCTTCTTCCTACACTCTCCCAAACAAGGCCTTGGTTGCTCTGGAGTGGACAGTTTGCCTCTCACATTCTTTGATCAGGGCATTGCTAGTCTCCAACCTCTCATGCCTGAAACAGACTTGCTGGTATTTGAGCCCTTATGACACCCAGAGCATGAAATAAAATGAAGACCCAGCTTCTCTGGAGAATCACTGAGCCAAGGACATAGTGTTCTATCTATACAATGAAACGCAGATTTCCTAATAAAAGGCAAAATTCTTGACTTCCAAGGTTGAGTAGGATGGAAAAGAATTCCAGCTGGTTAAATTTATGGCACTGAAAAAAGTCCTGTCTGAGAGTAATTCTTGTATCAGAGCCCAAGATGCTGTCATCTTGCCATGGATTGTAAAAGCACTCACTCACAGTGTGCTCAGTCCTCAAAGCTGTGCCCTGAGATGGTCTAAACTGCTCAATAAACACAGCTCAGTCTTGCTTCCTCCACTTCTGAAATTACAAATAGCTGCACTAGTGCCAGGCCAAAATGTACAGGAGTCCATATTTAGTGTTAAAAACTGATTGGACTCTGTGCAATTGCACGCTAAGATCATGAAGGAAATATCAATAATCCTTCTCACTGCTCTATGTTTGAAAGAGGAGCTCCATGTAATACTAGCCAGCAAGGCCCCTGAAGGTCTAACAAGGTAGGCTCTAGAGGGAGACTGCTGGATTAGCATCCCAGGTCCACCACTTACCAACTATGTGACCGTGCATAACTGTCCTAGCATCTGCGCCCCTCCATTTCCTCATCTGAAGTATGGGGATACTAACAGAGCTCACCTTATAGGGTCATCATAACGGGTAAATGAGTTAACTTATTTGGAGTACTTATAGTGGTTCCATGCTCATAGTGAACACTCAAACTTTAGTTACTATTCTTGGATGGGAGAAGGTGGTGAACCTAGAGGAAAAGCTAAAAGGCCTGAATGTCTACCCATTGGTTTGACAGCCCATGAAGGCATTTACTGGTATATTTGGCCCAAGCTGTCTTCTGGACATTTTCTGTGTTTGGCCATTGAAATCTGGCACTTACCATGTAACTCTGTGAATGTGGCATTCCCCTGGACAAGATCCTGAGCTTCTACAGGGCAGGAACAGTGTCACCTGGCAGAGCCTGGTTCGCAGCAGGCACTCGGTGAATACTTGATTGATTCTGTTTGCTGTTCACATACAGAATGGACTGGGCTCAAAATATTAATCATACAAACTCCATTTAAACAAGTTTTTCTAGAAGTGCAGCTAGATCATTTAGGACATATTGATCAAAACCAGAGATAGACTGGGATTCTGTGATTCATCTGGGCAACAACACATTACGAGGTTACAACCCTTCTGCAGGCAGTAGTGTTCTTCCTTATTGTCTAGCAGCGCTCTGCTCACTCTCAGTGGTCTGAACAGGATCTTCCTCCCTGCCCACCACTCTAGAACTGGGGCCTGCGCAAAGCCCTTCCAGAATCTGGGCCAACAGTCAGTGTCCTTCCTGAGGAAGGCTGCAAGGCCACATTGGCTCAGTGTCAGCCATGTGGGCTGCCTCCTAGGCCACCCTGAGTAGTTAGAGAACAGCTCCGTTTCATGATCCCAGCTTATTACTCTGATGTCCTGGCCATCGGTTCTAAAAATGCCAAGGTGTGTGTCTTAGGCTGGGTTCTCTAGAGAAGAAAAACCAGTAAAGCATATAAATGTATCTAGAGGGAGGTTTATATCAAGGAAATGGCTCACACGGTTGTAGAGGCTGGAACATACCAAGTCCATGGGTCAGGCTGAAGGCTTCTCCTGATTCACGTAGCCATAGGGGTTGCTGAACCGAAGATCAGCAGGTCAGACAGCAGGGCTCTCGCTCACAGGCTGCAAAGATGGCCAAACCCCAAGATTGGCAGGTGAGATGGAAGGGAAGCTGTTAGCTCAAGTCCCAAGAACCAGAGGTCAGATGAACTACAGCCAGCTGCAGGATTCAGAGCCAGTAAAAGCCTATGAGCCTTGCCAGAAAGTCCACCAACATTGGATGCAGGCCACACCCACAAGGAAACTCCCTTTCAGCTGACTGGCTCACAGCAGATCCCATCACGGAAGTGATCACATTATACCAACTCTCATCATGGAAGCGATCACAACATTATACAACTGCCAAACTACATCATAACTGCCAAACACTAAGGGTCATGGCCCAGTCAAGTTGACACACAACTTTAACAATCACAGTGTACAATTAAGGTGGGGGAATTCTGTGTCTCTGGAGTTTACTTGTTCATTCAGCATGCTTCCCTGAGGGCCTGCTATATTCCAGGCCCCAAGCATATTCTTAAAATACTGTTTCTTAATAAGTAACCAACACACCACTTAGTGAGTGATTAGTATGTGCCAGATACTGTGCTAAGGGCCTTAAATCCATTGCAAAATTTGATTCAGTGAGGTTGGGGTTATCCTCATTTTACAGATGAAGAAAATTAGGTACAGAAATGAAGCCACTTGCCTGTGCTACAGGGCTGGGATTAAGACCTGAAACCAAAGTTGTCTGACACAGAACAGGCACTTTTATCATGATGCTTGCTGACTCCTTGTTCCCACTTACTGTGTTTACCTTCTCTGGACTTGTGATTTTTTTTTTTTTTTTTTTTTTTTTGGCGAAAATGTACACAGAACATATATCCATTCATCAGTTTCTAAATGTACAATTCAATAACATTGGGTACATACTTCACATTGAGTGGAACAGTAACTCTAAAAATAGTATTAAGGACTTGTGACTCTTGTTCACATCACCCTTACCACTTAAACTCAAAAGACCTAGATTTTCTGGACCAGGGTCCAAGTGACAGGGCACAAATCCCCTGACTCTAAACAAACAAACAAACAAAAAGTCAAGTCCAGGTTGGGCTTAATAACATCCCTAGTCAGCACCCCGTACTTTCTCCTCCTTTTCTTAACTGCCCCCTTCCTACTTGTTCTTCCAAGTTCTTCCCTTCTTTTTCTACTTTTTCCCCAATATGCCCACTCAGGTATCTCACAGGCTCCTCAAACTCAATCTAAAAGTGAACTCACCCCCCTTACTGCCTTCTCTGCCAATGCTTTACACTAAGCTACCTGGCACTCAAGTTGAAAATCTCAGAGTCATCAGAATGAGAAGAAAATATAGCACAGTGGTTAAAAACACAGGTTCTTAATAACAAAAAGACAAGCAGCCCAATCAAATAGGCAAAGAACTTGAACAGACAGTTCACCAGAGAAGATATTCAAATGGCCAATAAGGACTTGAAAAGATGCTCAACTTCATTAGCCATTCCGAAACCCAAACCCACTACCACTGAGTCAATTCCAACTCACAGCAACCCTATAGGGTGGAGTTGAACTGCCCCAGAGGGTTTCCAAGGCTGTAAATCTTTATAGAAGCAGACTGCCACATCTTTCTCCTGTGGAGTGGCTGGTGGGTTTGAACCACTCTTTTGGTTAGTAGCTGAGTACTTTTTTTTGCACCACCAGGGCTCCTTTTATTAGTCATTAGAGAGATGCAAATCAAAACCACAATGAGATACCATGTCAACCCTATGAGAATGGCAATGGTCCAAATAACTGCAAACAACATGTGTTGGTGGGGTTGTGGAGAAACAGGAACCCTTATTCTTTGCTGGAGGGAATGTAAAATGGTATAACCACTGTGGAAAACAGTTTGGTGTTTTCTTAGAAAGTTGAACACTAAACTATCACATAACTCAGCAATCTCAATCCTAGGTACATACCCAGAAGAAATGAAAGCAGGAACGAAACAGAAATCTGTACACCAATGTTCACTGCAGCAATTTTCACAATAGCCAAAAGGTGGAAACAACCTAAATGTCCATCAACAGATGAACAGATAAACAAAATGTGGTATATATATAACAATGGAATATTGTTGTTGTTGTTAGTTCTATCGAGTTGGTTCCTACCCATAGGGACTCCACGTACAACAGAACAAAACACTGTCCAGTCCTGTACCATACTCACAATCGTTGTTATGCTTGAGCCCATTGTTGCAGCCACTATGTCAATCCACCTTGTTAAGGATCTCCCTCTTTCTTGCTGACCTTCTCCTTTACCAAGCGTGATGTCCTTCTCCAGGGAATTGTCCCTCCTGATAACACGTCCAAAGTATAATGAGACAAAGTCTCACATCCTTGCTTCTAAGGAGCATTCTGGTTGTACTTCTTTCAAGACAGATTTATTCTTTCTTCTGGCAGTCCACAGCATAATCAATATTCTTCGCCAACACCGTAATCCAAAGGCATCAATTCTTCTTTGGTCTTCCTTATTCATTGTCTCGCTTTCACATGCATATGAGGTAATTGAAAACACCATGGCTTGGGTCAGGTGCACCTTAGTCTTCAAGGTGATATCTTTGCTTTTCAACACTTTAAAGAGGTCTTTTGCAGCAGATT
>NW_004443962.1:8810639-8814544 GCF_000243295.1 Trichechus manatus latirostris | reverse complement strand
CCAAAGTTGTCTGACACAGAACAGGCACTTTTATCATGATGCTTGCTGACTCCTTGTTCCCACTTACTGTGTTTACCTTCTCTGGACTTGTGATTTTTTTTTTTTTTTTTTTTTTGGCGAAAATATACACAGAACATATACCCATTCATCAGTTTCTAAATGTACAATTCAATAACATTGGGTACATACTTCACATTGAGTGGAACAGTAACTCTAAAAATAGTATTAAGGACTTGTGACTCTTGTTCACATCACCCTTACCACTTAAACTCAAAAGACCTAGATTTTCTGGACCAGGGTCCAAGTGACAGGGCACAAATCCCCTGACTCTAAACAAACAAACAAACAAAAAGTCAAGTCCAGGTTGGGCTTAATAACATCCCTAGTCAGCACCCCGTACTTTCTCCTCCTTTTCTTAACTGCCCCCTTCCTACTTGTTCTTCCAAGTTCTTCCCTTCTTTTTCTACTTTTTCCCCAATATGCCCACTCAGGTATCTCACAGGCTCCTCAAACTCAATCTAAAAGTGAACTCACCCCCCTTACTGCCTTCTCTGCCAATGCTTTACACTAAGCTACCTGGCACTCAAGTTGAAAATCTCAGAGTCATCAGAATGAGAAGAAAATATAGCACAGTGGTTAAAAACACAGGTTCTTAATAACAAAAAGACAAGCAGCCCAATCAAATAGGCAAAGAACTTGAACAGACAGTTCACCAGAGAAGATATTCAAATGGCCAATAAGGACTTGAAAAGATGCTCAACTTCATTAGCCATTCCGAAACCCAAACCCACTACCACTGAGTCAATTCCAACTCACAGCAACCCTATAGGGTGGAGTTGAACTGCCCCAGAGGGTTTCCAAGGCTGTAAATCTTTATAGAAGCAGACTGCCACATCTTTCTCCTGTGGAGTGGCTGGTGGGTTTGAACCACTCTTTTGGTTAGTAGCTGAGTACTTTTTTTTGCACCACCAGGGCTCCTTTTATTAGTCATTAGAGAGATGCAAATCAAAACCACAATGAGATACCATGTCAACCCTATGAGAATGGCAATGGTCCAAATAACTGCAAACAACATGTGTTGGTGGGGTTGTGGAGAAACAGGAACCCTTATTCTTTGCTGGAGGGAATGTAAAATGGTATAACCACTGTGGAAAACAGTTTGGTGTTTTCTTAGAAAGTTGAACACTAAACTATCACATAACTCAGCAATCTCAATCCTAGGTACATACCCAGAAGAAATGAAAGCAGGAACGAAACAGAAATCTGTACACCAATGTTCACTGCAGCAATTTTCACAATAGCCAAAAGGTGGAAACAACCTAAATGTCCATCAACAGATGAACAGATAAACAAAATGTGGTATATATATAACAATGGAATATTGTTGTTGTTGTTAGTTCTATCGAGTTGGTTCCTACCCATAGGGACTCCACGTACAACAGAACAAAACACTGTCCAGTCCTGTACCATACTCACAATCGTTGTTATGCTTGAGCCCATTGTTGCAGCCACTATGTCAATCCACCTTGTTAAGGATCTCCCTCTTTCTTGCTGACCTTCTCCTTTACCAAGCGTGATGTCCTTCTCCAGGGAATTGTCCCTCCTGATAACACGTCCAAAGTATAATGAGACAAAGTCTCACATCCTTGCTTCTAAGGAGCATTCTGGTTGTACTTCTTTCAAGACAGATTTATTCTTTCTTCTGGCAGTCCACAGCATAATCAATATTCTTCGCCAACACCGTAATCCAAAGGCATCAATTCTTCTTTGGTCTTCCTTATTCATTGTCTCGCTTTCACATGCATATGAGGTAATTGAAAACACCATGGCTTGGGTCAGGTGCACCTTAGTCTTCAAGGTGATATCTTTGCTTTTCAACACTTTAAAGAGGTCTTTTGCAGCAGATTTGACCAATGCAATGTGTCTTTGATTTCTTGAACTGCTGCTTCCATGGGTGTTGACTGTGGATCCAAGTAAAATGAAATCCTTGACAACTTCAATCTTTTCTCCATTTATCATGATGTTGCTGACTGGTCCAGTTGTGAGGATTTTTGTTTCCTTTATGTTGAGATGTAACCCATACTGAAGGCTGTGGTCTTTGATCTTTATCAGTAAGTGCTTCAAGTCCTCTTCATTTTAAGCAACCAATGTTGTGTCATCTGCATATCGCAGGTTGTTAATGAGTCTTCTTCCAATCCTGATGCCGTGTTCTTCTTCATATACTCCAGCTTCTTGGATTATTTGCTCAATATACAGACTGAATAAGTATGGTGAAAGGATACAACACTGATGCACAGCTTTCTTGACTTTAAACCACTCAGTATCCCCTTGTTCTGTTCAAATGACTGCCTCTTGGTCTAAGTACAGGTTCCTCATGAGCACAGTTAAGTGTTCTGGAATTCCCATTCTTCACAATGTTATCCATAATTTTTTATGATCCACACATTCGAATGCCTTTGCACAGCCAATAAAACACAGGTAAACATCTCTCTGGTATTCTCTGCTTTTAACCACGATCCATCTGACATCAGTAATGATATCCCTCATTCCACATCCTCTTCTGAATCTGGCTTGAATTTCTGGCAGTTCCCTGTCAATGTACTGCTGCAACCACTTTTGAATGATCTTCAGCAAAATTTTACTTGTGGGTGGTATTAATGATATTGTTTGATAATTTCCGCATTCTGTTGGCTCACTTTTCTTTGGAATGGGTACAAATATGGATCTCTTCCAACTGGTTGGCCAGGTAGCTGTCTTCCAAATTTCTTGGCATAGACCAGTGAGCGCTTCCAGTGCTGAATCCATTTGTTAAAATATCTGAATTGGTATCCCACCAATTCCTGGAGCCTTGTTTTTTGCCAGTGCCTTCAGTGCAGCTTGGATCTCTTCCTTCAGTACCATCAGTTCTTGATCACATGCTACCTCCTGAAATGGTTGAATGTTGAGCATTTCAGGAGGTAGCTAAGTAATGGAATATTACTGAGCCATAAAAAGAAATGAAGTCCTAATGTATGCCACAACATGGATGAACCTTGAAAACATTGTGCTGAATAAAATAAACTAGTCACTTATCTGAAATAAGCAAATATATAGAAACAAAAAATTATTAGTAGTTACCAGGGGTAGGAGGGAGGGAGAAAGGGAGAGTTTTGCTCAGGGGGTGGGGAGTTTATGTTAATGGTGGTGGAATAATTTGGAAAAGGACAGCAAGAATGGTTGTACAACTCAAAGAATGCAATCAATGTCACTGAACTATAAATGTAGAAATTGTTGAATTGGTATATGTTTTGTTGTATATATTTTCACCACAATTCAAAAAAAAAAGAAATAAACAGACACACTATTAAAAAATAAGCACCACAGGCTCTGTATTCAGACCACCTGGGTTCCAATCCTGGATCTGTCTCTACCAGCTATGAAATCTCTGGGCAAGTTCCTTAATCTACCTCAGTGTCTCAGCTTCTTCATCTACAAAATGACTATAAAGATAATACCTAACATATGAAAGTGTTTTTGCAACAAATGAGACAGAAACAACTGGATATCCACATGGGGGAAAAAAAGAACCTTGACCCCTACCTCATACCATACACAAAAATTAACTGGAGATGGATGATAGACTTAAACATAAAAACTAAAACTATAAAGCTTCTAGGAGAAAGCACAAAACATTATCTCTGTAATTTAGGGCCAATAAAGCTTCTTAAAGACACAGAAAAAAAATTACCTTAATAAAAAATGATAAAATAGACTTCATCAAAATTCAAAATGTCTGTGTATAGACGACACTGTTAAGAAAACGAATACGCCCACTGACTGCTCTGATCACAACAGAGGGTCCTGGACACAGCTGGAAAAGGATGTAGAACAAAATTCTAACACACAAAAAAAAGACCAGATTTACT
>NW_004443962.1:8797635-8809635 GCF_000243295.1 Trichechus manatus latirostris | reverse complement strand
AGACCAGTGGAGTATCTTATGTGGCTGCTCACAGGCTTTTAAGACCCCAGACGCTACTCACCAAGGTAGAATGTAGAACATTGCCTTTATAAACTGTGTTATGCCAATTGAGTTAGATGTTCCCTGAGACCATGGTCCCCACGGCCCTCTGCCCAGCAATTCAGTCCCTCAGGGAGTTTGGATGTATCTGTGGAGTTTCCATGATCTTTCCTTGTACAAGTTGTGCTGAAAATTCAAATTTTTTAATGGGAAAAATACTTGAATAACACTTCAGAAAGAAAGATATACAAACAGTCAATAAGTACATGTAAAAGTGCTTAATATCATTAGTTATCAAGGAAAAACAAATCACAAACTATAATGAGATACGACTAACGTATTCTCCAGAATGGTTAAAATTAAAAAGACTAAGCAACACTAAATGTTGACAAGGATGTGGAGCAACCAAAACTCTAATGTATAGTTTGTGGAAGTGCAAAACATATATCCATTTTTGTAGTTTCCTATAAAACTAAACATATACCTATTTTATGACCCAGCAATTCTACTTCTAGGTACTTACCCAAGAGAAATAAAAACGTATGTACACAAACACACACAACCTGTACAAAGAATCTTCATAGAAGCTTTATTCACAATAGCCCAAAGCTGGAAATGGCTCAGTGTCCATCAACAGATGAATGGATAAATACCATAAGGGATATCCATACAACGGAATACTACTTGGCAATAAAAAGGAGTGAACTACCGGTACATGCAACAACATGGATGAATCTCAAAAACACATTATGCTGATAACACAGTTTATGAAAAAAATGTTCTACATCCTACTTTGGTGAGTAGCGTCTAGGGTCTTAAAAGCTTGTGAATGGCCATCTAAGATACTCCACTGATCTCACTCTGTCTGGAGCAAGGGAGAGTGCAGAAAGCCATAGACACAAGAGAGAGATTAGTCCAAAGGACTAATGGACCACAACTACCACAGTCTCCACCAGACTGAGTCCAGCACAACTAGATGGTGTCCAGCTACCATCACCAACTGCTCTGACCGGGATCACAGTAGAGGGTCCCAGACAGAGCTGGAGTAAAATGTGGAACAAAATTCTAACTCACAAAAAAAACAAAAAACCAGACTTACTGGTCTGACAGAGACTGGAGAAACCCCGAGATTATGGCCCCTGGACACCCTTTTAACTCAGTACTGAAGTCACTTCTAAGGTTCACCCTTCAGCCAAAGATTAGACAAGCCCACAGAATAAAACAAGACTAGCCCAGAAATAAGGATGAGAAGAGGCAGAAAGGGATAGGAAAGCTGGTAATAGGGAACCCACAGTCAAGAAGGGGAGAGTGTTGACAAGTCACAGGGGTGGCAATCAATGTCACAAAACAATATGTGTATTAATTGTTTAATGAGAAACTAATTTGCTCTGTAAAGCTTTATTTAAAGCACAATTTAAAAAAAACATTATGTTAAGTGTAAGAAATGTTATACAAAAGAACACATACTGCAAGATTCCATTGACATGAAATTGTTGAAAAGGCAAAACAAGTCTATGATTTCAAAAGCTAGAATAGTGGTAGCTTCTAGAGGACTGGGGACAGAGATTGATTGGGAAGGAATATGAAGGAACTTTCTGGGATGCTGGTAATAGCCAAATCATGAAAGGAGGCTGGGTTACACACAGTTGTATGCTTTTGTCAAAAGTCATCTAATGGCACATACAAGATTTGCACATTTTACTGTAAATTTTACCTCAAAAGAAAAAATGTAAACAAATACTGAACTCCAATTAATGATATGCATGCTTAAGTACTTAGGGGGGAATCTAATAATGTCTGCAACTTTGAAATGCATCACAAAAACAAGAAGGACTGATGTGTGGCAGAGGGATGGACAGACGCATGAGACAGCAAACATAGCAAAGTGTCCATTTCAGTATCTACGTGGTGAGTGTGCAGGTATTCACCGCACACTTGTTTCAACTTCTATGCATATTTGAAAATTTTCACCATAAAATTATGGAAAAAAATACCCAACCCACTGCCATCCAGTTGATTCCAACTTGTAGCGAACATATAGGACAGAATAGAACTGCCCCACAGGGCTTCCAAGGCTGTAATCTTTACAGAAGCAGATTATTGGGTCCTTTGTCCCATGGAGTTTTTGACCAAAAAATGGCTTTTTGACAAAAGCATACAACGGTGTAACCCAAGCTCCTTTCAAGATTTGGCTATTATCAGCATCCCAGAAAGTTCCTTCATATTCCTTTCCAAGGTCGGTGGGTTCGAACCACTGGCCTTTTGGTTATCAGCCAAGCGCTTAACCACTGCATCACCAGGGCTACTTATGGAAAAAAAAATAGTATGTAACCAAAAAAAAAAAAACCAAACCCATTGCTGTCCAGTTGATTCTGACTTATAGCAACCCTATAGGACACAGTAGAACTGCCCCATAGGGTTTCCAAGGAGCACTTGGTAGATTCGAACTGCTGACCGTTTGGTTAGCAGCCAAATTGTTAACCACTATGCCATATCCTATATCTCCATATAGGATTGTTGTAATTCATGTGAGTTTAGCATAGTGCCCGCCACATAAATATTAGCTATTGTTAGTACACCATCTTTCACTCTCTCTTTTCTGTCACCACTTATATTGTCTCCAAGACCTGTGAACTTCACAATCACTCACATTCCTCTCCTTGCTGGATCTCCTGCAATCTCCAGCATGGTCCAGGGCCTGGTCTCATATCTGGACTTCAGACCCACCGGCCTTCCTACCACTGATGTTTCTCCCATGCCAATCCATCCTGAATGTCACTACTAGGTCAGTCTGCCTAGTTCACCGCTCTTATTACGTGCATCCTCTTGCTCAATATTTGATGACTCTCCATTTACTAATAATATCAAAATTCCTTAGCCTGTTTGCTCATTCATTCATTTATTCACTCACTGGTTCACTCACTAAGTACTCACTATATGCCAGATAATCTGCTAGGTACTGCAAAGAGGTGAAATGGGCAGAACTCTACCCTGAAAAAGCTCAATAAGTGAAAGAGTGAGGTAGAAAAATAGTTGTAATTCACAGTAAGTCCTGGTCTGAAAGTGGTAGATTTCATTCAAGGTTCATTCGAGATTGAGGCTGCTGAGAACATGGCAGGACCCTTGTGGCAGCATTAAAACATGGCCCTAAAATCCCTGACATTCCTCCCATTAAGGTGGAACAGAGGGTTTGTGTACACTCCCCCTTTAATCTGGACAGGCTTGTGGCTGCTTTGCCCAACAGAGTATAGAAAAAGTGACACTACCGGGTTTCTGAGACCAGGTCATAAAAGGCCACACAGCTTCCACCTGGCTCTCAGTGGAACGCTTACTCTCCAGATGCTTCCCTTGGGGGAACTCCCTCTTGGAACCCAGCCACCATGCTGTGAGGAAGCCCAAGGCATACAGAGGGGCCACATGTAGGGACTCTGGCTACATGTGTCCCAGCTGAGCCCAGTCTTCAAGCCATCTCAGCCAAGGCACTAGACTGTAAAGAAAGGAGCCTCCAAATGATCCCAGCCCCTAGCTGTTTGATCACCCCAGCCATTTGGGTCTTCATAAGCCATCCCTACTGTGACCCGTTCAAATTCCTGACCCACAGAACCTCGGAGCATAATAAAGTCATTGTTGTTTTATGCCATCGTAACAAGTTTTGTTATCAGCAGTAGGTAACTAGAGCAATCCCTATAGAAGCGGGTGTTACCTAGGGTAGGGCCCTGGGCAGGCTAGGCTCAAAAGGCGGGAGTCAACAGAACAAGATACTCCTCAAAGATTATAACTGGTACATACCTTTTAAATTTTTACCCCATTTATCAAGATGACAACACCTTCAGTTACTTTCAACAAATATATACTGAGTGCCTACCATGCGCCAGGCACTGTTTTAGTACTGGGAGATGTTGTTGCTGTTGTTAGCGGTCAGCAAGTTGGCCCCCAACTCATGGAGACGCCACGCACAACGAGATTGGACCATTGTAATCCACAGGGTTTTCACTGACTGATTTTCAGAAGTAGATTTTCAGGCCTTCCTAATCTGTTTTAGTCAGGAAGCTCTGCTGAAACCTGTTCAGCAAAATAGCAATATACAAAGTCCTCTGACAAACAGGTGGTAGCTGTGCTTGAGGTTCACTGGTTGGTAATCAAGTCTGGGTCTCCCTCATGGAAGGTGAGAATTCTACTAATGTATCACCAGTGCCCTCATTAGGGGCTGTAATGTATCAAATAAAACACAAAAATTCCCGCCCTTTAGGAACTTACCATCTAGTGGAGAAAATAGACAAGTAGCCAGACAAATAAATAAAATATAAAGTAGACTGGATAGGGGTTAAGCATAAGAGAAAAAAAAAAGTTGGGAGAGGGGACATGAAATACGAGGGGCGGGTTGACATTTTAGAAAGGGTGGCCAGAAAAAGGTTCACAGAGAAGGCAACTTGAGTAAAGTCTTGTTGGAAGGTTGGGATGGGCAATACCAGGCCCCATTCTGGTTCTCCCCTCCTCAGCACCCTCCCCTTATCAGCTGCTCACATCTCCACACCCAGAGAGACCTCACGAGGAGGACTCTTAGAGTCAAAGAGCCTGGGCTTCTCTAAAACATCAACTCTCAAATACAGTTATGTGATCTCAAACCAGGAAGGGACCTTGGAAGCTATGAAGTACTGCCCTGTCATCTTTCACTGGGGAAACCGAGGGCTGGTCTAGAATTAACAAGAGGTCTGCATGTCTGCCCAGTCCCATGCTCTTTCTGCTACACTCCACTGGCTGCTGGAAAACCACTTTCCCTCCATCACTAAACTCCTCCTTTGGCTGCATCACCCCAGCCAGAAGTCCTGACGACCCAGGAAGCACACCTGAGCCTCCACACCAGTCACCAGACATAGCTCTGGGACCTCTCCTCACGGCAGGAAGGGGCAAGGGGGTCCATGAACAGAAGCAGCACTGACCCTAGACAACTGCCCAGCATTCCCACCAGTGACGCTACCAGCACCCATAACATCTCCATCAGCACCCTCTCCACAATGCAGCCTGTGAAATGGAAAATGAACATTTTCCATTGTCTCTTCCAAGCCCCTCCTGTAGGGTCCATGAGAAGTAGTTCCTGTACACTATCCTCATCCATGCAATCCCAAGACCAGAGCTGAGAAGCAGCTCCTGCCTCCCCCAACACCACTCCTTCCTATCTACCTACAGTGCACTTGCAAAGACCTCCCCCAGAAAACAAGGCAAGAGGCCAGCCATTTCTAGTGTTTTTAATACAGTTTACAGACTAGCCCGGTTTGTGTCTTGCCGTAGGCACAACCTATTTTATAAGGTTTAGCTCCAACCAGTCTAGGGTCTGTTGGTCTTTTTGGGGGTACTTATTATCCTCATTAAGAATGACTGATGGGCTGAGTGGTCGCAGGGAAGTACCATCCAAGGGAGACAGATCACTCCCATGGGGTTAGAAGCAGCCTGTTGAATAGGAATCATCCCACTAAAGGGTTATTTGTCAGCATGTAAGAAAAGCAGAAAAAGAGGATCATACCTTTCTACCTGGTAACACTGTTCTTGGAACACAATCCAAGGAAATGACACAACAGAAAAACAAACCATTCTGACAAAGATAATTATAGCAGTGTTACTCATAACAGCGGAATAAAAACTGGAAACATTAATTGTGGAACAGTTAAAATAGAGTATCATAATCATACCTAACATTTTCTGAGCATTTACTATGGACCAGGCACTATGCCAAGTGCTTCTCCTGGATTATTTTCTAACTCTCACAAAAACCTTTTGACATCAGCTGTATTATCCCTGTTTTATACATTTTTATTTAAAAAACCTGCTCAAGGTCAACAGCTAGGAGGTAGCAAGTAACCCCTATTTTATGCCATCTGCTTAGTTTGAGTCTTGGTTTTACTGTGGCCATGTGGTCTTGAGCAAGTTCTTTTGAACTTCCCTAAGCCTCAGACCATCAACCACAAGAACAGTATCATAGGATCGGCAAAGATTAAATGCAAAATGCGTAAAAATACTTAGCGAACTATAAAGCATAATCCAAATGAAAAGTATTTACAGCCAGTCAAATGATAACTCTGAATATGCTGCATGGCAGGAGTCTAACTGCAGTCTCCTTGATGTGCTGACTGAACAGCTGGAATTTTATCTTGTATGCAGTCGGAAATTAACACTACTTTTAACCAGGAGCATTACAAGCAAATCTGTTTGAGTGTTGTTTTAAGATACAATAATATTATCTCAGGGTGACAAAAGGGAAACTTCATCCAATTCCTGACCCTCAATAAGTTTTATGAGCTCTCTAGAAAAAGTCTTGGTCTGACTCCTTCAGAGGGCAGTGAGGCCTTGGTCTAGGGTGGGCTGAACAGGCCTGGAAGAGCAGCGTCCATAACCCACTGACTCACCACGGGAAAGGCAAAGTACCCCCCAACAGCTGTACCCAGAAGTCTGGACCTTGGCAAGAGGAAAGCAGGGACCTCAGAGCGCACAAAGAGGCAGGGGTGTTCTGAAGGCAGTCAGAGATGACCTCTCCTCACCACCCCTCACTGGGTGGTTGTTAGGATGGTGTAAATATGTTCTGCCAACAGTGGGGGCCTGTTGTTGTTGTTGTTAGGTGCTGTTGAGCCAGTCCCAACTCATAGCGACCCTATAGCCTGTATAGATATGAAGGAGGGTTCTTATTGTCACCAGGTCCTACGGATCCGGCCCATCAAATTCTAGGCAATTATGCAACCAGTTCTACTAAACAGGGTCTGGTGCAGCCTGCTATGGATTGAATGTGTCCCCTAAAAATGTGTGTCAACTTGTCTAGGCCATGATTCCCAGTACTGTGTGGTTGTCCACCATTTTGTGACCTGATGTGATCTTCTTATGTGTTGTAAATCCTAACCTCTGTGATGTTAATGAGGCAGGATTACAGGAAGTTATGCTAATGGGGCAGGACTCAAACTACAGAATTAGGTTGTATCTTGAGTCAATCTTTTTTGAGATATAAAAGAGAGAACAGAGAGAGGAGGGACCTCATTATCACCAAGCAAGAAGAACCAGGAGCACACATGTATCCTTTGGATCTGGGGTCCCTGTGCTGCGAAGCGCCTAGACCAGGAGAAGATTGATGACAAGGACCTTTCCCCGGAGCTGACAGAGAAAGAAAGCCTTCCCCTGGAGCTGGGACCCTGAATATGGACTTCTAGCCTCCTAGGCTGTGAGAGAATAAATTTCTCTTTCTTAAAGCCATCCACTTGTGGTGTTTCTGTTATAGCCACACTAGAAAACTGAGACACAGCTCAAAGATCCCGTTCCTATTCAAGTGAACTGAGCTGAAAAATAAAAGACAAGAGAACCAAACAATGTAAGTCATCCATACCTGGCAGTCAGCCTCTCCTTGCTCCAGAGTAAAATCAGAGACTCAGCTCCTGAATCACCCCTCCCCACCCTCCAGTCCAGCAATCTCCAAGCATTGAAGGAATGGCCAGCACTCTGTCTCCACATCTTACCTGTCATGGATTGAATTGTGTCCCCCCCAAAATATCCGTCAACTTGGCTAGGTCATGATTCCCAGTATCGTATGATTGTCTACCATTTTGCAATCTGATGTGATTTCCCTATATGTTGTATATTCTATCACTACGATGTAATAAGATGGATTAGTGGCAGTTATATTGATGAGGTCAACAAGATTAGATAGTGTCTTAAGCCAACCTCTCTTGAGATATAAAAGAGAGAAGCGAGCAGAGAGACAGGGGGACCGCTAAGAAAGCAGTGTCCTGAGCAGAGCGTGTCCTCTGGACCTGAGGTTCCTGCGCTCAGATGCTCCCAGAACAAGGGAAGACTGATAACAAGGACTTTCCCCCAGAGCCGACAGAGAAAGCCTTCCCCTGGAGCTGATGCCCTGAATTTGGACTTGTAGCCTGCTAGACTGGGAGAGAATAAATTTCTCTTTGTTGAAGCTATCCACTTGCAGCATTTCTGTTATAGCAGCACTAGATGACTAAGACACTACTATTCTAATCCATCATGTTTTCAGTTTCTTTTGCATTTCTGTATAGACTCTTGCCCACCACTGCCTGCTTTATATCCTTCAAAGTCCCCCCTTGCCTCTCCTAGCTCAGGAGAGATAGTGGGGATTTAATGTAACCCTCAAGGAGCCCTGGTAGCACAGGAGCTAAGCACTTGGCTGCTAACAGAAAGTTCAGCAGTTCTAAACCACCAGCCGCTCCATGGGAGAAAGATATGGCAATCTGCTTCCCTAAAGATTACAGTCTAGGAAACCCTCTGGGGAAGTTCTATTCTGTTCTACAGGGTCCCTATGAGTCAGAATCAACTTGATGGTAACGGATAATGTAAACCTCATGACAATACTGTGAGGTTGTAAGCATCTCTGTTTTATAAATGAGCGAATTGAAGTTAAGAGTAGTTAAATCATTTGGCTAGGTTCATCCACCTAATAAATTGTTGAGCCAGGATTCAAACCCAGGTCTGTTAGCACCAAAGCCTGGACTCTTCCCATCACCGATACACTCTGCTCTCCCAATCAATAAGGATAAGTAGGCTGAGATGGACTCTGCAGTCTACCTTTACAAAGTCTATTTGGTGCATAGTATCACCTTAGCACTATCTAGTCAACAGGCCACAGACAGGAAGGTCAGGAGTGTTCGCATTCAGGAGCCAGACGGGCCTGGCTACTCCTGCCCCACCTCCTCCCACACACAGGCACACCCTCTGGAAAGGGGTCCTTCAGCCCTTGTAGAACACCAGCATTGGGGTTGGCATCTGGATGCTCAAGTTACTAGGCCTTGAAGCCATGATGCCAACCACAACCCTCAGGAAAAGGAGAATGTAATTAGAAAGCAGTGTCCCACAGACCTAAGTTGAGTCATGTTTCCAAAATAGTCTTGAGAATGAAAGGTCATCCTGGGCCTGCAGTAACAGCACTTGAGCCCAACTCCTCCACACAACCTGGGCCCCAAGAAGACCCATAAAGGGAGCTTCAGCAGAGGCACCACTGACATGCACAGTTGTTTTCATCCAGCCACAAATGTTTACTAGCCATTGACTCTACCCTGGATGGGGGTGTAAGAGGTGGTGCTATTGTGGCCCTGTCCCTGAGAAGCTCAGTGACAACACAAGCTGAGAAACAGACAGGACCAAGCACAGACCAAATGGAGTCTTTCCTGGGAATGCAAGGCTGGTACAACGTTTGAAAATCGATCAATGCAATCCATCATATTAACAGACTAAAGTAAAGGTGAGTAAACTATGGCTCACAGGCCAAATCTAGCCTACTGTCTATTTTTGTAAATAAGGTTTTACTGAAACACAGCCACGCCCCTTCATTTACATATTATCCATGGCTGCTTTCACACTACAATGACAGAATTGAATACTTGTGATATACAGCCAATAGCCTGCAAAGTCAAAACTGTCTACTATCTGGGTCTTTACAGAAAAAGTTTGCTCACTCCTGCCCTAGCTAGAAATTTGTCAATTTTATTGATATTTTCAAAGAACCAGCTATTCGTTTCAATGATTTTTCTCTATTGTTTTTCTGTTTTCCACTTCATTAACTTCTTCTGTTACTTTATCATTTATTTTATTCTGCTTGCTTTGGGTTTAGTTGCTCTTTTTCTAGTTTCCTAAAGTGGAAGCTTACATCATTGATTTATGACCTTTTTTCTTTCCTAGTAACCTCCAGGTTTCTCTACTGAGAAAGAAGTGTTTCACCCACAGCAAATCCAACTCCCCCACATTGGGGGCAGATGAGCATTAGGGTCTCAGACCATCAGGTACCAGGGCTGGGGGACGAGGCTACTGCCTCCCTTGAGAAAAACAGTCCACCGCATGACTTCTGCTCCTCCTTCTGACCAGTCCCACTCCCAGGTAGAAGCCTCAAGGTTGTCTGGAGGAATCTGCCACAGGCTTTTACTAAAGCTCTCATAATAAATGCTTGGAGGTAAAAAGTCTGATTCTACACCTCCATGTTCTCCTTCCCAACCTGACTATCCCAGAAAAAGAGAAACCGGGAGGTTATTAGAAAAGAAGAAAGGTCACAAATCAATGATGTAAGTTTCCACTTCAGAAAACTGGAAAAAGAAGAGCAACTAAACCCAAAGTATGTTGAAGAAAATAAACGATAAAGTAACAGAAGAAATTAATGAAATGGCAAACAAAAACAAGAGAGAAAAATCAATGAAACAAAAAGCTGATTCTTCAAAAAGATCAATAAAATTGGCAAATCTCTACTCAGACTGGCCAAGACCAAAAGAGAAGATGCAAATTATGAACATCAAGAATGAAAAGGAGACATTAAATTCACAAAGACATTAAAAGAATAGCAAGTAAATATTATGAACAATATTCTGTCTATAAATTCTACATTTTAGATAAAATGGACAAATTACCCAAATGACACAAATATCAAAGATCACTCAAGAAGAAACAGATAACCTGGATAAATCCGTTGCCGTCAAGTCAATTCCAACTCATGGTGACCCTATAGGACAGAGCAGAACTGCCCCATAAGGTTTCCAAGGAGCAGCCGGTGGATTTGAACTGCTGACCTTTTGGTTAGCCATGAGCTCTTAACCTCTGCACCACCAGGACTCCGATAACCTGGATAGTCCTACAGTTATTAAAGAATTGAATTTGTAGTTAAAAACCATCTCACAAAACAAAACAAAAAAAAAACTTCAGGCTCAGATGGCTTCGTTGAAAACTTCTACAAAAACATTTAAGGAATAAATAACAAAAATCCTATACAAATTCTTTCAGAATACAGGAGTGGCCAGCAATACCTTTATACCCAATCAGACGACAATATTACAAGAAAACTATGGACCAATATTCTTCACAAAGGACAGAAACAAAAAATGTGACTGAAATGGTAGCAAATCAAATTCTGCAATGTATAAAAAAGTTAACACATCATGACCAAATGGAGTTTATTCTGGAAATGTAGGGCTGGTTCAACATTCGAAAATCAACTAATGTAATTCAACATATCAACATACTAAAGCAGGGGCCAGCAAACTATCACCTGTGGCCCAGATCCCATCTGCAGCCTGTTATTGTAAATAATGGTTTATTGAAGCACAGCCACATCCATTCATTTACGTATTGTCTATGGCTGTTTTCATACTACAATGGCAGAATTGAGTTACTGAGTAGAGAACTTATGAGAACTAAATAGAGTTGAATAGAGATCTTACGGCCTCCCAAGCCTAAAATATTTGCTATCTGGCCCTTTATGAAAAAAGTTTTCCAAACCATGGACAAAAGATAATATATATATAAATGCGTATATATATATATGATCATCTCAATAGATCCAGAAAAAGCATTTGAAAAATTCAATGTCCATTCAGGATAAAAACTCTAGGTGTAGAGGGGAACTTCCTCAACCTAATAAAGGGGATCTTTAAAAAACTACAGCAGGAGCTCCGGCAAAATGGCGCTCTAGGCAGAAGCACCACGCCGTCCCTCCAAAGCAAAGATTTGAAAAACTAAGCCGAACAGAGACTACAACAATCCTGAAACCCTAAAACATCAAACGAAGAGATAAAGAACTCAGCAAAGCACGAAATGGAGTGAGACAACTGACAGAGAACCGAGAGCAAGGAGAGATTCATGCAGAGGTCCCCTACCAGCTAACACAGCGCGGATCTGCCATCTTGGACTCCTATCGGAGACCAGCAAACAGGGGGTACGAGAAAGTAGCCTCACAGAGCTTTCAGCAGGAGACAAAACAACTGGTAATTGGCAATATACACTTTCCCACCCCCCACCCTTCTTCACCCCAACTCGGCCTCCTCTGCTTCCTGCGGCCACAGTCTCTTGACTGGGAGACAGGGGCTGCTTGGATTCCACACACCCAAACAGGTGGCTCTCTGAGTGCCATTTTGTTGGCTGCTGGTGTTGCTTTTTTTCCACTTCTTTTTATTTCTTCCTTGCCTCTCCCCACCTCCC
>NW_004443962.1:8745713-8789790 GCF_000243295.1 Trichechus manatus latirostris | reverse complement strand
TTGATATGTTGTGGGGTTGTTAACCAACGTCATAAAATAACATGTGTACTTCTCTTTCATGAGAAACTATTTGTTCTGTAAGCCTTCACTTGAAGTACAATAAAAAAAAAAAATACTACAGCAAACATCATACATAATGTTGTGAGACTGGATGCTTTCCCCTTAAGATCGGAAATAAGGCAGGGACATCCATTCTCACTACTCCTATTTAACACCATACTGGAGATCCTAACCAGCACAATAAGATGGAAAAAAAAATTAAAAGGCAAACAAATTGGATTGAAGAAAGGAAACTGTCTTTATTCAGATGTCATGATTATGCATAGAATCCCAAAGAATCTACAAAAAGGTACTAGAACCAATAAGTGAGTTTATAAATGTTCCAAGATACAAGATCAATACACAAAATTCAATTGTTAATAAGTAAAACTCAGGGAAATAGTTCAGAGGCAGATGAGGGCTGAAAATTGGTTCTATATCCCAGCCTCTTAAGTCGTTAAATTATAGATTTTTATTTGTTGGTTAACTACAAACAATTGGTTATTAATTATATCAGATTTCTCAATTCTGTATTTATTCTCTGATTTATATATTTTTAAAAATCCATTAAAATAACAAAAAATATACTTAGGAAATCATACTAGCAATGAATAATTAGAAAATAAAATTTTACAAAAGTACCATTTACAATTACACCAAAAAAAAAAAATACACAGTTACAAATCTAACAAAATATTTTCAGTATTTATATACTAAAAACTACAAACCATTGATGAAAATATCAAAAAAAACCTAAATAAATGGAGAAGTACAGTTTGTTCATGTACTGAAAGATGCAACATTGTTAAGATGTAAATTCTCCCCAAACTGATCTATAAACTCAGCACAATACCAATCAAACTGCCAACAGAATTTTACGTAGGAATCAACAAGATCATTCTAGAATTTACATGGAAAGGTAAAAGATGTAGAATAGGCAAAGCATTTTGAAAAAGAAGAACTAAGTTGAAGGACACACACTATCTAATTTCAAGACTTACTAAAAAGCTACAATAATCAAGACCGTGCTACTGGTGAAAGGACAAACATATAAATCAGTGGAACAGAAGAGAGTCAGAAATTGACCTACATATACATGCTCAATTGATTTTCAACAAAAGTACAAAGGCAATTCTATACAGGAAGGATAGTCTTCTCACTGTGGTGCTAGAACAACTGGATATTCACGTGGAAAAAGGAAACCTTCCATCTATACTTTACACCATGTATAAAATTTAACGCAAAATGGATCAGACCTACTAAATGTAAAACCTGAAACTTAAAATGTCTTGAAAAATGCATTGGAGAAAATCTTAATGATCTCACATTGGGTAAATATTTCTTAGATAAAACACCAAAAGTATAATAAATTTTAAAAATTGATACATTGGACTTAATCAAAATTCAAAAACTTCTGGCCATCTGAGATACATCTACTGGTCCCATCCCAGCTGCAGCAAAGGAGAATGAAGAAAACCAATGACACAAGGGAAAGATTAGTCCAAAGGACTAATGGACCACAACTACCACAACCTCCACCAGACTGAGCCCAGATGAACTACATGGTGCCCCGCTACCACCACCGACTGCTCTGACAGGGATCACAGGAGAGGGTCCAGGGCAGAGTGGAAGAAAAATGTAAAACAAAATTCAAATTCTCATGCACACACACACAAAAAGACCAGACTTGCTGGTCTGACAGAGACTGGAGAAACCCCAAGAGTATGGCCCCCGGGCACTCTTTTAACTCAGTACTAAAGTCACTCCTGAGGTTCACCCTTCAGCCGAAGATTAGACAGGTCTATAGGGCAAACAATACCACGTGTGAGGGACGTGCTTCGTAGTTCAATCATGTATACGAGACTAAATGGGCACAGCAGCCCAAAAGCAAAGACAGGAAGTCAGGAAGGGACAGAAAAAGCGGACGAATGGAAACAGGAAACCCAGGATGAAGAAGGGAAGAGTGTTGACACATTGAGAGGTTGGCAACCAATATTACAAAACAATTTGTGTATTAATTGTTTAATGAGAAGCTAATTTGCTCTGTAAACTTTCACCTAAAGCACAATAAAAAAAGTAAAAAAAAAAAAAATTCAAAAACTTCTGCTCTGCACTAATAGACACTGCTAAGAGAATGACAAGACTCATCACAGATAGCGAAAAAACATTTTGCCAAACACGTATCTGATAAAGGACTTATATCCAGAATATAAAAAGAACATTCAAAGCACAATCATAAGAAAACAAACAATCCAATAAAACAAACAGGCAAAAGATTTAAACAGATACGTCACCAAAGAAGATACATTGTGGCAAATAAGCACAAAGATGCTCAAATCATTAGTCATTAAGAAAAGGCAAGTTGAAAACACAAGATGATAAAACAGCAACTACTAGAATATCCAAAATTTTTTACAAATCTGACAATACCAAGCGTTGACAAGGATGTGGAAATTATAACCCTTATACATTGGTAGTGGAAATGCAAAATAGTAGAGCCAGTTTTGGCATTTTCTTGTAATACACTTACTATGGTAATACACAACCCAAGAAAACTGATGTGCACATAAAAACCTGTACACAAATATTCATCAGTTTGTTCATTATTACCCCAAACTGGAAACAACCCAAATGTCCTTCCGCTGGTGAACAGGAAAACACATTATGGTGCATCCATCAATGGAATACTACTCAGCAACAAAAAGGAACCACCTAATGATACCCCCAACAATATGGATAAATCTCAAATGCACTGTGCTAAATGAAAGAAAAAGAAAAACCATACCCATTGCCGTCGAGTTGATTCCGACTCATGGCGACCCTACGTGACAGAGCAGAACTGCCCCATAGGGTTTCCAGTGAGTGGCTGGTGGATTCTAACAGCCGACTTTTTGGTTAGCAGCCGTAGCTCTTAACCACTGTGCCACCAGACTAAAAAGGCTATATGCAGTAGTATTCCATTTATATGACATTTTGGAAAAGGCAAAACCATAGGGACAAAAAACATATCAGTGGTTGCCTGGGACTGGAAGTGGTGAAAGGGTTGACTACAGAAGCACCAAGAGGCAATTTCTGAGGTGATTAAATAGTTCTGTATCTTGCCTGTGGTGGTGCCTATATGACTGTATATGTTTGTCAAAACTCAGAACTGTATGTTAAAATGGATGAATTTTTCTGTATGTAAATTATATCTCAATTTTTTTGATGAGAAAGAACTATCTTCAAAAACATTCTATTATGATGCAGCCCTGAAAAGGAAAGTTACTGTGTACCTGGAAGAATGCCTGTCACGTGTCAAGCAATGGAATAAAGTAGAAACGGCCCAATGTATCAGAATAGAACAAAAGTTTCGAAAACTAGGAGAAGTTGGTGTGAATGACTCATGTGCAACAGATGATCAGTTGGGCACTCAACATTTATTTTTTCAAAGCTTCCAGCTAACTTTCAGAGAAAGATATGGAACTTATAGCAATGTTATTTACTTACAGAAAATCCAAGACTATAAATTTAACCTAAAAGAAATGTAGATAAAACCCTGATATGCTTTAATACTCCTCAGAATTATTCTGTCAGTACTAAAGTTACCACTAATGAAATTGTGGCAATATAAAAAATTGGCCAAGAAACCCAAAGACAATTAATAGTTCAATCTCACTTATGACCGAAGATGCAAAAAGCCCAAATATTAGTAAATCAAGGCTAGCAAGTAATTTTTTAAAAATTATACAGTATGATCAAGAATGTATCAAAAGATTTATCCCAGGAATGCACGGATGCGTCAGTGTTCAAAATTTATGAGCACAGATTATGAAAAACAGCACTAGTCTGGAAATCATGTGTAGCTCTGATAGACAAGTGCAGTTCAAAAGAATCTTTAAATTTTGATTGTAATATAACGCCGAGGAAAGTCATATGCAATCTTATGAATTAAAGGTATACTGTAATTTTCTAAAATTGTGTATATTGAAGGAGGTGCTTTTTTTCCTGAGAAACTATAAAGTGTTATGACTCTTACAGCCTATGGTATCTTGGAATCAAGAAAATATGGCAATTTCATCTTCTTTTACCACACAACTATTATCTTTCTTTCTCTCTCCAGCTAGCCTAAGTCGGTTTCTGTTAATTTTTAAGAATCCTTCCTAGTGCACAAAGCAGTAATTACATAGTGAAAAGCTAACCAAGACTGAATCCCAAATTTGGCTGGTATCAGAATCACGTGGGGGCTTTGTAAAAACAATGGTTCCCTGACCTCACCCAAGTGATCTGGGATGGGGACTAGGGAGGAATGGATTCTTTTTCCACAAGGCTCCCAAAGGGATTTTGTTATCAGCAGGTTCTGGAACCACTGCTATAAGGAACAGGGCACTAGGTAGGTCCCTCTCTAAAGTTTTCAATGTAGTTGTGAAGTTTTACATTATAAAAAAACAAAATATAAAAATATCCAATAATAATATATGACTTGTCACCATCAAAAGACTTTTATAGGGACTAATTGCTACAGAAATTCAAATACGGAAGAGAATCTGAGGCTAGAAGGTGAAAGGAAGCCTGTTTTGGGTCAGTTTTTGACACATATCTGGAACTTAATTCAATCACTGAGAAATATACAAGGATAGAAGAATTTGTCAGTCAAGTGAGGAATATTCCAGGAGGGGATGAACTCATACTCAAAGGCAGAGAGACAAGAAAGTATAAATTGGGTTGCAGGGCAACAAGTCAACAAGTCTGACTGGAGTGGGACCAAGAAGTGGGTGGGTGGGTGGCTGCTGTGAGACTGGGCTTTGAGGTCAGATTAAGGAGCTAATCTAAAACCCTGGCACTTTAGGTTAAGGTTCTCCCGTAAGATGTAGGGAGCCACAGAAAGTTTCTGGAGGAGTGACACAGTCAGAACTGTATTTCAAGATTAATAAAGCAACCAAGTGTAAACTGTATTTGTGTGAAAGAGCAGCCGTGTGAGCTAGTAAAGGTCTGCTCAAAAGGAATAGCAACATGAAAGTAAAACCAAGGGTTTCTCTGCTTGGGATAACCAGCACGTCCATGGTGGAAGGTCTGTGGTCACCTTCAACCAGCTTAGAAACTCCCTAAAACACCACTGGTTGAAAACACCATGGGGTAAAATCAGTAGCAATTGTATTTGATTTATGCCCATCATGGGGCCCTGTTGTAAAGACAGAAGCTTTTGGTACTAATAAGAGGCATGAAGACAAAGTTACAGGGTAAGAACTGTGTTCCTGCTGAAACAACCTGTCATCTCCTCCTCATTGGCATATTAATTTCTATAAGGCTAGCAACCAAGTAACTATGAAAATAATCACTCTGTTCACACACAAATAGCAAACTTAATCTGGATAATGGGGAAGAGTAGGAACAGATTTTTTAAAAATAATAATCTCAGTACTTAGCTGGAAAATGCATAAAGTTCAGGAGAAAAATCAGAATGAGTTTATACATAATCATATAGAAGACATACTTGAAGAAGTGAGAAAGATTAGGTCTTTGAAGAAAAGCGTGTTGAGAGAAAGGTAGAAAATATCAAAGACTAAACTTTAGGACCAACTTGGGGTCAGGAAGAGGAGAAGACAGTAAGGTAAGCAGAGAGTGGGGGAGGGGGCAGACCAAGTGTCTGGAAAGTAGAGGAATTAAGAAGGGGGGAGGGTCCACAGTGTAAAATGAGGGATGAGAAATGACCGTCTGCTAGAATCAAGTGGGAGAGGGTCCTAGTCCTACCTGAGGGCCGTTGTTGTTGTTGTTAGGTGCCGTTGAGTCAGTTCCAACTCGGAGCAACCCTATGTACTACAGAACGAAATACAGCCCGGTCCTGCACCATGTTCACATCGTTGTTATACTTCAGCCCATTGTTGCAGCCACTGTGTCAATCCATCTCGTTGAGGATCTTCCTCTTTTTCACTGACCCTCTACTTTACCAAGCATGATGTCCTTCTCCAGGGACTGACCCCTCCTGACAACATGCTCATAGTATTATATAAGACAGTCTCGCCATCCTTGCTTCTAAGGAGCATTCTGGTTGTACTTCTTCCAAGACAGATTCGTTCGTTCTTTTGGCAGTCCATGGGATATTCAGTCTTCCTCACCAACACCACAATTCAAAGGCCTCAATTCTTTGGTCTTCCTTATTCATTGTCCAGCTTTCACATGCATATGATACAACTGGAAATACCATAGCTTGGGTCAGGTGCACCTTAGTCTTCAAGGTGACATCTTTGCTTTTCCACACTTTAAAGAGGGTTTTTGCAGCAGATTTGGCCAACACAATGCATCTTTTGATTTCTTGACTGCTGCTTCCATAGGTGTTGACGGTGGATCCAAGGAAAATGAAATCCTCGACAACTTCAATCTTTTCTCCATTTATCATGATGTTGCTTATTGGTCCAGTTGTGAGGATTTTTGTTTTCTTTATGTTGGGGTGTAATCCATACTGAAGGCTGTGGTCTTCGATCTTCATCAGTAAGTGCTTCAAGTCCTCTTCACTTTCAGCAAGCAAGGTTGTGTCATCTGCATAACACAGGTTGTTAATGAGTCTTCCTCCAATCCTGATGCCCCATTCTTCTTCATATAGTCCAGCTTCTTGGATTATTTGCTCAGCATATGGATTGAATAGGTATAGTGAAAGGATACAACCCTGACGCACACCTATCCTGACTTTAAACCACACAGTGTCCGCTTGTTCTGTCCGAACAACTGCCTCTTGATCTATGTACAGGTTCCTCATAAGCACAATTAAGTGTTCTGAAATTCCCATTCTTCACAATGTTATCCATAATTCGTTATGATCCACACATTCGAATGCCTTTGCATAGTCAATAAAACACAGGTAAACATCTTTCTGGTATTCTCTGCTGTCAGCCAGGATCCATCTGACATCAGCCATGATATCTCTGGTTCCATGTCCTCTTCTGAATCTGGCATGAACTTCTAGCAGTTCCCTGTCGACATACTGCTGCAGCCACCTTTGAATGATCTCCAGCAAAATTTTACTTGCGTGTGATATTAATGATATTGTTTGATGTGATGGTTAAGACTGTACGTCAACTTGGCTATGATTCTCAGTGTTTCGGCAGTTGTATGATGTGATCACTTCCCTGTTGAAATCTGATATGTGATCAACCCCATGATGGAATCTGCTGAGTGGTACCGACAGAGGTGGGGCCTGTGGCGGCTCAACAGCCCCTCAGCTTCATCTCTCTGCCCTCCGCCGGTTACTTCCTTCCTGCTCGCCTTGCCAAAGTTTTTGGCTTGTTCCAGACCCAGCTGTCTCTTGTCATCTCACCTCCAGTTCTTGGGACTCGAGCTAGCAGCTTACCTGTCAATCTTGAAATTCATCGACCTTCACAGCCTGCGAGCAAGAGTCCTGTTCCCCGACCTGCTGATCTTCGGTTCGCCAGCCCCTACAGCTACGTGAATCAGGAGAAACCTTGCAGTCTGGTCTGCTGATCTTGAAATTCGTCGACCTTCACAGCCTGTGAGCGGGAGCCCGGCTCTCCTACCTGCCGACCTTGGGTTTGCCAGCTTCTGTGGCTGCATAAGTTGGGAGAGGTCTCTACTCTGATCCACGGACTTCGGACGTTTTAGCTTCTATGATCACAAAAACTATTTCCTTGATATAAATCTCTCTCTGTATGTATTTATACACTTTACTGGTTTTGCTTCTCTAAAGAACCCAGCCTAAGACATTTGATGATTTCTGAATTTGGTTGGATCACCTTTCTTGGGAATAGGCATAAATATGGATCTCTTCCAGTTGGTTGGTCAGGTAGCTGTCTTCCAAATTTCTTGGCATAGATAAGTGAGCACTTCCAGCACTGCATCCATTTGCTGAAACATCTCAAATGATATTCCGTCAGCTCCTGAAGCCTGTTTTTCACCAATGCCTTCAGGGCAGCTTGGACTTCTTCCTTCAGTACCATCAGTTCCTGATCATATGCTACCTTTTGAAATGGTTGAATGTTGACCAATTCTTTTTGGTATAACGAATCGGTATTCCTTCCATCTTCTTTTGATGCTTCCTGTGTTGTTTAATATTTTCCCCATAGAATCCCTCAGTATTGCAACTCGAAGTTTGAATTTTTTCTTCAGTTCTTTCAGCTTGAGAAACGCCGAGCATGTTCTTCCCTTTTGGTTTTCTATCTCCAGCTCTTTGCACATGTCATAATAATACTTTATTTTGTATTCTTGAGCTGTCCTTTGAAATCTTCTGTTCAGTTCTTTTACTTCATCATTTCTTCCTTTTGCTTTAGCTACTCGACATTTAAGAGCAAGTTACTTCTGACATCCATTCTGGTCTTTTCTTTCTTTCCTGTCTTTTTAATGACCTCATACTTTCTTCATGTATGATGTCCCTGATGTCATTCCACAACTCATCTGGTCTTCGGTCATTAGTGTTCAACGCATCAAATATATTCTTGAGATAGTCTCTAAATTCAGGTGGGATATACTCAAGGTCATACTTTGGCTCTTGTAGACTTGTTCTAATTTTCTTCAGTTTCAACTTGAACTTGCATATGAGCAACTGATGGTCTGTTCCACAGTCTGTCCCAGCCTTGTTCTGACTGATGATATTGAGCTTTTCCATCATTTCTTTCCACAGATGTAGTCAATATGATTCCTGTGTATTCCATCTGGTGAGGTCCATGTGTATAGCCACCATTTATATTGGTGAAAAAAGGTGTTTGCAATGAAGAAGTCATTGGTCTTGCAAAATTCTATCATGCAATCTCTGGTGTTCTATCAGTAAGACCATATTTTCCAGCTACTGATCCTTCTTCTTTGTTTCCTTCTTCTTTGTTACCCCCATGTGTCTGTCAGTTTGCTATACTGTGGGGGCTTGTGTGTTGCTGTGATGCTGGAAGCTATGCCACCGGTATTCAGATACCAGCAGGGTCACCCATGGCGGACAGGTTTCAGCTGAGCTTCCAGACTAAGATAGACTAGGAAGAAGGACCCAGCAGTCTACTTCTGAAAAGAAATAGTGAGTGAAATTAATTGAGGGTATGTCTGACCAAATGACCCCCAAGGCCCATTCCTAGCCTCAAGTCTTCTACTCTATGAAGAAGCCACTGAATTTGACAACTAGAAGATTAACCTGAGCTCATGGTTCCTGGGAGGGGCCCAAATCCTGAATGTTGTTGTTAGGTGCTGTCGAGTCAGTTCCAACTCCTCGCGACCCCATGTACAACAGAACAAAACACTGCCTGCTCCTGCGCCACCCTGACAATCTTTGTTATGCTTGAGCCCACTGTTGCAGCCACTGTGTCAATTCATCTCATTAAGGGTCTTCCTCTTTTTCGTTGACCCTCTATTTTACCAAGCATGATGTCCTCCTCCCTGGACTAGTCCCTACTGACAACATGTCCAAAGTAAGTGAGACGAAGTCTTGCCATCCTTGCTTCTAATCAGCATTCTAGCTGTACTTCTTCCAAGACAGATTTGTTTATTCCTCTGGCAGTCCATGGTATATTCATTACTGTCCTCCAACACCATAAGTTAAAGGCATCAATTCTTCTTCGGTCTTGCTTATTCATTGTCCAACTTTCACGTGCATGTGAGGTGATTCAAAATACCATGGCTTGGGTCAGGCGCACCTTAGTCCTTAAAGTGACATCTTTACCTTTTAAGACTTTAAAGAGATCTTTTGCAGCAGATTTGCCCAATGCAATGAGTCATTTGATTTCTTGACTGCTGCTTTCGTGGGCGTTGATTGTGGATCCAAGTAAAATGAAATCTTTTACAACTTCAATCTTTTCTCCATTTATCATGATGTTGCTTATTGGTCCAGTGTTGAAGATTTTTGTTTTCTTTATGTTGAGCTGTAATCCATACTGAAGGCTGTGGTCTTTGATTTTTATCAGTAAGTGCTTCGAGTTCTCTTGAAGGAAATGAAGGCTGGTGTCCAAAATTTGAAAGTAAATAGAGGAAGGGAACTCAGCTTCATCTTGGAGGTCCCAGGGTCTCATGAAGATGTTTGAAGACGGAAGCATGCACAAAGCTGACAGTGTCTTAATTACCTAGTGCTGCTATAATAAAAATACCACAAGTGGGTGGCTTTAACAACCAGAAATTTATTTTCTCACAGTTTAGGAGGCTAGAAGTCTGAATTCAGAGCGCCAGCTCTAGTTTCTCTCTCTATAAGCTCTAGAGGAAGGTCTTTGTCTCTTCTGAGCTTCTGCTCTTGGGCAGTCTTCATGTGGCTTGGCATCTCTCTTTTCCCATCAATGCTTCTCTCCCTTGTTTGTTTAATCTCTTTTATATCTCAAAAGACTTTGATTTAAAACACACCCTACACTAATCCTCTCTCATTAACATAACAAAGACAATCCATTCCCAAATGGGATTATAACCACAGGCACAGAAGTTAGGATTTACAACACATATTTTGGGGAGACACAATTCAATCCATAACAGAAAGGAACAGTTTGTTGCTTCCAGAAAGGGCGAGATTGAAGAAATAAAGAAGGGCACAACTGTTGGGTAAGGTCCTAATGAAAAAGTCTCTATTTGACTGCACCCTTCCTCTCTGAAAATCACTCAAACCCTACATCACTAATTTTGGAACCTGGTTACATTCACTGGAGCCCTTGGCTATGGCTGAACTACACTCTAAAGAAGAATATAAATCCAGATTAATGGAGAGGACTTCGGCTAAGAGTCAGGAGATGTGAGTTCTTGTTCTAGTCCTGCCACTGAGAAGCTGAGTAACTTTAGACCACTTGCTTATCCTCTCCGAGCCTTGGCTTGAAAAACAAGGAAAGTGAATTAAATCGCTGCTGTGGTTTCTCCCAGCTGTATAAATATGACGTCTTATATGCTTTTTTCCCTCTCCCCAGTAGCACCTAGCATGGCGGGCTCTCCATAAATACTGATTAAACTGAATTTTCCTATAAATAAGGCTATTCAAATTTCTTTCTCCTTGGTAACTGCCCAATAGGTTTGTAGGAGTCTAGGGGAAAGCATTATGGGTCAGGAGGAAAGTGATCAAAGTAGACAGTGACTAACTGTACCACCTGGGATTCAAGGCCTTGAGACTTAACTTCACAACCCCTGCCCCTCAATGTGAAGGGCAACAAAGGTTATCTTGTACCAAAAGCAGTCCTCCCCTGTCTCCTCCACATGACACTGGGCTAGCTCCCCTTCATCTCCCCTTCCCCTGGGCACAGGTAAGAGCCACTAAAACAAAATACCAGGGCTGTTATGGATTAAATTGTGTCCCCCCAAAATATATGTTAGAATCTTAACCCCTATACCTGTGGGTGTAATCTAATTGTAATCTAATGTACTATAATGTAATTACTTTACATCTAATGTAATATAATGTACTCACTTTCCATAATGTAATTTAATGTAATGCAAAATCACCTTCCATAATGCAATCAGTCAGTTAGCTGAGGTCACACCAGTGTGGAGTGGATCCCAAACCTAATCACTTCCGAGTTATATAAAAAGTGGCACAGATACAGAGACACTTGCAGAAACAGTGAAGACAGATGCTATCTAAAAAGAGGCAGATGAATCTACAAATCCAGAAGCTCCAAGGATTGCCAGCTACCAGATACTGAAACAGATAATGAAGGACCTCCCCCTAGAGCCACACCCTGAATTCAAATTTCTAGCCTCCTGAACTGTGAGAAAATAAATTTCTGTTCTTTAAAGCCACCCACTTATAGTATTTCTATTACATCAGCATTAGATAACTAAGACAAGGGCCCTCAACAATATACAATGATGTTACATTCAAAGAGCACTGATATTTAAATATATCCCCAAGTGTAGGGCCCTATACTCTAGAGAAGAGCCATTCAAAGCTACAGATGATAAGCAGATGCTGACAACACATGCATGAGGTCAGAGGATGTGGAGTAGGCTGGGACAGTCAAAAAATAATCATCATCATTATCATAAATTTACAAGTGTTTATTACATTACAGTCTCAAAAGCACTTTGTCACACATCTTATTTAACCTCAACAACCAGGAAAGGCAGGAAAGGTAGATGATATTGGCATTTCACAATAGGGAGTTTGGGGACTGAGGACACAAAGTGATTTTCCCAACTTCATATGACTAGTAAAATATGAAGCCAGGCTAAAACCCAGCAGTCTTAGTTAGCCAGTGCTGCTATAACAGAAATACCACAAGCGGGTGGCTTCAACGAACAAATTTATTTTCTCACAGTTTAGAGGAGGCTAGAAGTCTGAATTCAGGGCGCCAGCTCTAGGGGAAGGGTTACTCTCTCTGTTGGCTTTGGCGGAAGGTCCTTGCATCTTTTCAGTTTCTGTTCCTTGGCTACTTGGTGATCTTCATGAGGCATGGCATCTATCTTTCCCCATCTCCACTTGCTTAATCTGCTCTTTTATATCTCAAAAGAGATTGACTTAAGACACACGCTATACTAATATTCTCACTATCGTAACAAAGAAAACCCATTCCCAAATGGGATTATAACCACAGGTGTAGTAGGATTTACAACACAAATTTTTTTTTTGGGGGGGGGGAGGACACAATTCAATCCATAACACCAGGTATCCTGAATCCTCGTAGGATAGTCTTTCCAGTGAAGGGGACAATGTTTAATGCAGGCCTTCAACAAAATTTTGTATTCACAGCCTCTTTGAGCAGTGTGTGCTGTGATTCTGGACTAAATATATAAAGAGCAATCCACAACAAAAATAAGCATCTCAGAAGAGAAGATAACAGGCAATTCACAAACGAAATATAAATGTCCAGTAGAGGAACATTAAAAAAAAGTTTAGCCTCACTATAAACAAAGAAATGTGAATAAAAAAGTAAGATTCCACTTTTCATTTACCAAATTGGCAAAGATTTAAAAAGTTACAGTATTCAGTGTGCGAAGGATATAGAGATACAAATCCTCTCACGTGGTCATGTGGTCAGTATAACAACGGATAAGCGCATGGGATTTCAGAGTCAGGCAGACATGGGTTCAAATCCTGGCTCTGATGCTTTTCCACATCAACCATATATCTACTGACATTTGGGGCCAGATAATTCTTTATTTTTGGGGGGCTGTCCTGTGCATTGCAGGATGTTTAGCAGCATCCCTGGCCTCTACCTACTAGATCCCACTAGCTCCCCACAAGTTATAACAACTAAAAATGCCTCCAAACAAACAAACAAACAAAAAAAAACCAGTTGCTGTCAAGTCGATTCCAACCCATGGCCGCCCATGTGTGTCAGAGTAGAACTGTGCTCCATAGAGTTTTCAATGGCTGCGATCTTTTGAGAGTAGATTGCTAGGCCTTTCTTCCAAAGCGCCTCTGGGTAGATTCAAACTGCCAAACTTTTTGTTAGTAGCCATAACACTTAGCTGTTCGCGCAACCCAGGGACTCCAAAACGCCTCCAAACACTGCCAAATGTCCATAAATGGGAAAATTGCCACCCCTCCCCCAGATGAGAAGCACCGGGTTAAGTGATACTGGGCAAATTATAAGACCTCACTAAACTTCAGTTTTGTTATCTCTAAAATGGAGAGATCACCTACTTCATAAGAATTACTATGGGGAATGAGATTATGTATGTAAAGCATGTAATACAGTTTCTGACATACAGGTAGAATTCAGTATGTGGTAGCTATTACCATTTCATACCCTGCTAGTGGAAGGATATGTTGGCAAAACCTTCTTGAGGGCAATTTGGCAGATACTTTACATCAAAAGCCTCAAAAATGTTCATAACCTTTGACCCAGAAATTCTACTTCCAATAATTTATAATAAGAAAATAATCAGAATTGTGTACAAAGACATGCAAAAAGACATACTTGACAACTTTATTTATAAATAATTATAACTTGGACACATTCTAAATGTTCAATAGTAAGGAATCTGTTAAATTCTGGTACACTCAAAGAATGGAATACTACCCAGTATTTGAACTTATGGCATGGCCTACTGTTGCTAAGAGGGAAATGCAGGCTGACCAAGTCACCGACATGATAAAACAAAACAGAGAGGAGAGAGAGAACAAGACTATGGATTGTTTTTGGTTTTTCCTTTAGGTTTGTGTGTGTGTGTATTAAGATTATCGTTGAACAGTTTCTCCATTAAATACATTTTAATAAACAAAAGTTGGGCCCAGAACCAGGAAGTTTTTACCAGACAATTTTTAAGTTCTCATTCAGCTGTAAAATTAAGTGATGATGCACTTTACATCTTTATCTTTCAAAGTGCCACTGACAAAGCTATCCCAGAAATAGCTACATAAAACACACACTTGCTGAGTAAATCAGGTCAGTAATTGAGGGTCTTAGGTCCTCCCCCTGTAACAAAGTGGTGGTGGGGCATAGAAGGGGTTGGACCCAGTGTTCCCTGGAATATCCACCTCCAGATACTGAACATGACCCCAGCATCAAGCCTGGCTCTTCTAAAACCTATCACTTGAACTTAATGTTACAGCTACTGCCCTGAATACTGTTTCAATTGTCCACTTTGCTTTGACCTTGAAGGCCAGAAAATGTGGTCCAATGTCATGCCCTTCTAAGACCTGGGAAGGAGAGAGTAAGGTGCCCTGTGTGCAAAGCCCTGTATGGGGAACTATGTAGCTAAGAGAGGGGTCATTGCTGAATGGATGGAGCAGTCTGAAGTCACAAACAAATGACACTTTGAGACAAATGGGCAGGCGTGTAAACCATGCTCAGTTGAGTGGTGTCAGTTCCACACCTCTTCTGTAGTAGGTGGGGTGGATCAGGAAGCTGCTCAAGGGATGTACAGGAGGTACACAGTGCTGTACTTGGAGGTATCTCCTGGCCTCTTGAACTGTTGTGGGTTCCCAGGGAAGAATCACATGAAAGTCTGTGATTTCTTGTCTATGTTGTCATAATCTGCTTTCCAGAAGGGCATGAAGCTGGAGCCAGACACTATGCCCTGGAGCAGCTCAGCCAGGCTGCTCTTTCTCAAACCTCAGGGATGTGCAAGCAGATATCAAGGAGGCAAGGGTCATCCCTAATTAAGAGTTTCTGACCTACAATGTCACCTATAGCCAGTAACCGCAGAAGAGTCGATATGGACCAGATAGTTTCAAGAAGCCAAGCAGGTGGAAACAACCTAAATACCCATGAATGAATGAGTGGATAAACAAACTGTGGTAAATACATACAATGTACTACTACTTAGCCACAAAGCGAAATGAAGTCTTGATACATGCTACAACATGGATGGAGCTTGAAGAAGTTATCCTGAGTGAAATAAGTCAATGACAAAAGGACAAATACGACCTCACTTATATAAAAAGACAAGAACAGGTAAATGTATACAGACCAAAGTTTATCAGTGATTACCAGGGCAGAGGGGGAGGGGGGAGAGGGGGAGTTATTACTTATGGAGTATTGAGTTTCAGTTTATGGTGATGGAAAAATTGCATGGATTAAGGATTACACGGCTGATTAATGTAATTGCTGTCAAAAAATTGTACATCTATAAAACGTTGAACTGGCAAAAGTTGTGTGATACATATGTTTACAACAACAACAAAAAAAAGAGTAGCTGTTGAGGCTGCTTATGTATAACAAAATACCTCGTGGTATTTGGTTCCTTGGTTTGGAGGTTTAGGGTAATGGTTTCATGAGATACCCCTGTTAAGTGCTTAATATTGTGTTTAGTGCCTCTGTTCTACCTCCAAGTTCCTTGCATAGTGCCTGGGTTCTTAAAAGCTTGCAAGCAGCTATTCAAGGTACACCCATCAGTCTCTATTCACCTGGAGCAATGGAGGAAGGAGAGTCTAGAACAGGAGGAGGAAATGGAATGTGTGGCTAATTGCCTGCATGAACAAATACCTCCTGTGCCATGAGACCAGAAGAACTGGATGGTGCCTGGCTACTATTACTGAATGTTTTGATCAAAGATTCTACAGAAAAATCATGATCAAAAAGGGGAAATACAGAACAAAATTTCAAATTCTCATGGGCGTCAGATTTTCTGGAGCCATGGAGGCTAGATGAACCCCTGAAACTATTCCTCTGAGATAACCTTTAAACCTTAAACCAAAAATATCCCCTGAAGTCTTCTTAAAACCAAACAATAGTTTAGCTTAATTAGTAAAGAATGTCTGCCTTGATCATTGTACTCCTTCAAGAACTATCTATATGGGATCAAATTGACAACAGCAGCTCAAAAGATTAGACAGGAAACTTAGGGAGCAGAGGGCTTGTGTTAATGCAGGACGAACAATGCAGAAAAGGAGGGTGAAAACAGTTGCACAACTCGAAAAACGTAATCAGTGTCAGGGAATTGTACGTGTGGAGACTGCTGAATTACATATGTTCTGCTGTGTATATTCTCAACAACAACAACAACAAAAGTTTCAAAAAGACAAGTGATACCTCTCCCACTCCGTTTGTGTCTATCAAGAGAAGGGGCGGTGGGCATGCCTCCAGAACACCATTCCTGCATCCTGGCACCTGTGAGACAGGCTGTTTCGACGTCTAAGCTGTTCTGGAAAGACATTCCCACCACTGTGCTGCTAATTCTCCACCAAATAATGTGTCTTGGCCTTCTCATAGTGCAAAATTCCCAAATGACTTGCCATTTTTTTCAGGCTTCCACTCTGCAAGCATCTACCATAGCACCCACCACTCTTCATCATAACTGTCTGTGTGTCTGCTCCTCACTCACCCATGAACTCCCTGAGGACAGGGACTCTGACTCACTCCTCCCTGGGTCTCTGTGCACATAATGATCATGCAGCAGAATGGCCCAGCCATCTTCTGACTCCAGTGGACAGAATTCCCTGACCTGACATTCCTAGCTTTCAGGACAGCTTGCTTTCAGTACTCACCCATTTCATATGCAGGAACACTGCCCTTAAAAAAAAAAAAAAAGGCAGTTTCAACATATAAAACAGATTAGGATGAGATTATTTACTTACAAGAAGAGTCACTAGAGTTCCTCTAAAGATCTTAAATCTTAATGCACTTAACCCTTAGTTTAATTAGGATATGAAAACAGAAATATCATTATGGTTGTGAGGAGGAAAATTATTTGATTTCAGGCCATTGTTAACCAAAGATCAAAGTTAAAGATACAATTTCCAAAATGTTAGCTGGCAGTACCATGCTTTTTATAAATCAGTTTGCAGTCAATTTCGTGGGAATTCAGTTACCATGTATACATATATAAAGTGAGGCACATATAAGTAGACCATACTTCATATTTTTACCCTTCATTGTCACTTCTGACCTAATTCAGGCATCACACAGCTGGAGCCTCCTGCTTTCCCATCCCTCTTCACTTCCTCACACCTCATCTGCAAGTCCAGCCACTATTTTCTCATTTTTGTCCATTCTTGCATAGTGATACCCATTTGAGGTCCATTCCTCTTATACACAGATGTCTGTTTAGGGACATTTCTTTTGCTACGACAGCTCACTAACCCTACCTCAAACTCAGGCCCTGTGTAGAATAAGGCCTCATCCCCATCCCTGGCACTTGCCGACAGTATTCATCCAAATATCTGTGGAGACGCTCACTCCAAAGACACCTGAGCACCTACTATACACAAGGTACTGTGCTAATCTCAGGGGATACTGAGATGAGGACAAAGTCTCTGCCCTCAGGAAGCTGAGTCTGGTGTGACAATTAGCTGAATGAGTACTTACCATAGCAGCTGAGCATATTATGGGACACAGAGGAGGGCCACTAAGCCAAACTGAGAGTTGGAAGACAAAGGGAAGGCTTCCCAGAAATGAGCCTAGAGTTGATGGTTCAAAGAATAAACAGGAATTAGTCAGGGAAGAGCTTGTTCCTAAAAGAGAAAATAACATCTGCAGAAACACATATGGAGACCCAGGATATTCGGTTGCTTGAGGCTCATGGGATACAAGCAGAAAACGCCTCCTCATGGAGCAGCACATTCCAGTCCCTAAGAATCTTTTATTGAGCACCTCCATCCACCTGGTCAGACAGTCCTTCAGCCCAGATATACCAAGCACCTACGGTGTGTCTGGCACTGGGTTATGAGTAAGGATACAAAGATGAGCTATGGCCTTTGACCTCCAGGAGCTCACAGTCTAGTGGGACACCACCCCTTACCAATGCATCATGAGTAAAGGCTACAGAGTGCTTGTTCATCTGCCCACAGCCTCATCAGTCCTGCCAGGGTCGGTGGAGACAGCCTGAGTCTGGGATTTTTCATAGGGTGAAAATTCCTAGGAAGAATGGTACATTCCAGAGTCAAGGCAGACCCAGAATACAGCGTCAGCCATAGATATTAAGTGAGGGGGGGGCTGGAACTTTAAGGGTTTAAATTTGTGTGGGCAGATAACCAGGTACCCCAGGGCCCTAGAGCAGACAGATGGTAATGATCACAGAGTCAGGCCAGATGAAGTAAGGAACATTCACCTCTGCTCTCCAGGGCACCCTTAGATTAAAGAGAACAGCTTCTAAGGACTCTAGAGAACTAGGTTAAGCAGATGATGTAACCAGTTCGTATCCATTCCTCTGGCCTAGGTCAGGTCGTTTGCCTTCCCATCCCCATCCTCCCCACAATGGGGTGATAAGAACCTTGGGTGAGTCCACTTAGGCCAGGGTTTCCTCCTCGGTACAACACAAGAGTCAGGTGAGCTGGGTCTCCTGCAGCCCTCGTGCCTGCGGTTCCATAACCGAAAAATGACCTACCATCTTTGAGGTATGATGAAAGAATACAAAGCACTGGAAAACCCAAAAGTCTTCTAGGGTACTGAGCTTTCATTTGGCCATAGACTGGCTTCTCACTATTTCTGATTCAGTATAAAATTATGACAAATTCATTCTGGGAATATGCTAGGTAGCAGAGGGAAAATATGCCCAGAATGAAAATTGTGCCAAAAATAAACTGCAGACAATAATCAGACCTGCATGGATGGCTGCTCCCTGCAGAGCCAAAGGTATTGCAAGAGCCCTTGGACACCTGCACCCGCGTCCCCTGCCTTCCTCTCCCCTGGTACATGCTGACCCTTCCCTCAGGGTTCCACTCACTCCTGCCTGCCCACCTCGTCCACATCTTGGAGCCTTCCCCGACCACTCCAACCCCTGAATTTCCTGCCACTCTTACTTCCCTTAATTGAGTCTGTACCACAGAACTTGGAAATTACGTGTTGTCACTGTTTTCTAATTGCTTCATACTTGCTAGCTGTTTCGCCATACAGACGAAAGTCTCTTGTGTGTGCTACCTTTGTATTATAATCCTCCACAGAGCTACACAGAGAGTAGGTATGTAATTAATGTTTGTTGGCTGATGTTTAGGTCATTCCACGGATGTAGCGAACACTACTCAGTATGTATAGGACTAGCTATTCCTTGTTTTGTGTCTACTGTCTATATTCATAAGGATCCCTGGTGGCACAGTGGTTAAGGGCTTGAGTGCCAGCTGAAAGGTTGGTGGTTCAAACCCACCCAGCGGCTCCACGGGAGAAAAGACCTGGTGGTCTCCTCTCATAGGGATTATAGACTTGAAACTCGTATGGGGCAGCTCTACTCTGTCTTATAGGGTTGCTATGTGTCATAATTGACTCGACGGCACGCAACAACATTTATATTCATATATTATTTAATTTTCACAACCACCTCATTGACAGATGAGGACACAGAAGGCAGCTCACAGAGGTTCAATGTCATGCCCAAGAACACCCCACCAGTAAGTGAACGGGATGAACGTGAACCCAAGTTTAACACCAAAGATCACGTTCTACCCTCGCGCTGTCTCCTCCTGTGAGAAATCTGGAGAGCTGATCTGTATTAGAATCCTCACTCTCTGAGAGCAAAAAAGATGAACAGCACCCTCAAGGATGAGCGCCAAAACCACAGACGTTTGGCTCCCAAAAGATGCTGAGAAACAACTCATAAAGTCCTGGATTCACAAATTAGCATGAGATGGGGGCGGGGGGTGGGGGGAGCAGAGCCAGAAAACAAATCAAGAAGCAGATCTCAGAGAAAAAGAAATCCTCTCCTCATCCCTCTTCTTTTTGTCTCCAGAGGCCTTCTGTCTTCTGAGGGCTCTGCACTCAGGACCCAGAGGAGGACGGGAGGGGAGAAAGGCCTGGAAGTACTGACAGTGGGGGGAGGGGAAACCCAAGGCGCCAGATCTACACAAAAATTTCCACAGCTCCCAAGTGGGGTGCCCACTGTGAGCATTCACCCTCAGACACAGCAGGAGGGCAATGAAAAGAAAGTGGGCTGAGCGTCTGGAAGTCCAGCCTTATCCCCACCAGACAAGCTTCAAACAGGGAGCAATTCTTCCTGCCTTCCTCCTGCCCCAGCAGCTCTGGGCTGGCTCTGCAGTGAATTTCACACGGGCTGCAGCTCTGGCACGCCAGGTGCATGCAACAAGGCCCCAAAGCAAGGGGACGCATCTGCTGGCCTGTAGCGACAAACATGGAGGTTCACCCACCTTGAGTTTGTAAGGAGAACTGCATTTGCTCAACCTCTTGGCTTCAAACAAACCAAAATGTTTGAAGCCAAAATTCAATAAAGACAGAGAATTCACCTGTGGAACGCCCCAGGTAGGATAGGTGAGTGGCTCCCAGAGTAGACCCCTGCCCAGCACACGCAGCTCTCTGTGCCATGGGCAGGAGACTGGGGTAGTGAAGGAAAGAGACAGAGGTCACATGGCACGGGAGCCCCTCCCAGTGACAGCTGCTGTGCCCTCACTCTGGATTACCACTCAATGGCTCCTTGATTACGAGCCCCAGGCCACCCCAGATCTCGCTGGAACCCAAGCGTCCATTTGTACGTTTTCCATGCAAATGGTCCTACCTCATGTCCTTGCGTGCACCCTCAATGGTCAGGGAAAAAGACTCAGTACTCAAGATGGGCAAAGACAATGTCTTCTGTTGGGAAAGCCTGCTTTTTAAAGGCTGGTCTCTAAATTTCTCTACATTTAAAGAAAGGATAGGACAGGATGGCAGGAAGCTTTTAAGAATTATAACCTGTGTGTGTTATTCTGAGTTGGGGCAGGGGCAGCTGGGCTTCAAAGCGGCCTTAGTGTATACTTCCAGAATATCAAGAAGTATCATCCTCAAAAAGATACTAAATAAGACTCCACATGTTCAAAGGGTCTCTGGGCTTCCCCTACTCTCAAGCAGAACTGCATTCTCAAATCCCCACCTCCTAAACCTCTTAAAAGGCATAGAGAAAATAAACCAATGAGGTGAGTTTCATAGACTCTAGATTCATCTTATATTGTGAGGAAAAAAGCAAGGGGTCATTTTTGTAGACACTGAGTACCAGGCGATCCCAGCACATTCATATTCTACGCCTCTAAGGCTGGTGACAATCTCCCCAGCCAGGGTCCAGACCCTAGGTGTCCTCCCCTCCACTCCACCTGCGGCACTGCAAGGGCCCCTCTCCCCTCAACACCATCTGGGGCCAGCCTCCTTCTCTGACCAGCCTTCCCAGCAGCCTCCTGCCCACCTCCCAGCCAGGAGATCTGACTTGTAGTGACTGCACAGGCAGCAGATGGGTCCAGCTAACTATACTAATTAGACCAGGAGCTTTTAGCCTGCTCAGTTCATTGTTCCCCAAGATCTGCCCCCTGGGGAAGCAGTCTCCTGTTGAGAGGGTGAGCAAACCTCATGCAAGGAAAAACCACTCCAAGGCCCCAGCTACCCCCTCCATTCCTCAGCTGGCAAGTTGCTACACAAAAGAAATCAAAACAGGAGGATGGACCAGCACAAACCCTTTCCCACTGTGGGGGCGGGTGGTTCTCCAAACTCAAGCCTAGTGGTGTGTGAAAACCCACAGCCTTTTGTATCATCGAATCAGGGGACAGACATGCACATCTTAGTGAAAGGGCTCTTGTGAGTGTCCCCAGAGTACCCCGTACCCAATCTAGCCTCCAGTGTTCAACCACCCCCCACCCCAGGCCAACTGCCTGTGCTTCTGCTTGCCCCAGCTTAGGCTCCTGTCCCACTGAGGGTGGGAAATAAAGGGGCAGCCTCCCTCTGGGCACCAGGAGGGACTGTTCCACCCTGGCCTAGGGCACTGTGGTGCCAGCAGAATCACTCTTCATGGTCCCACAGTAGGCAGGGCAGGCAGGGAACAAGACTAAAACAGAGGATCACGGGCGAGAGAAGGGAAGGAGGTCAATAATTTCAAAGAAAAGAAATAGTAGTGGAGAGGGAAAGAAAGTAAGCGGAAAAAACAAAACTCTACTAGAAGCTGAAATGCCTTCCAGGAACCTAACAGGGTTACCAGAGCACCTAGAGTCCCTGAGACCAGCACAGTGGACACCTGATGTGCTTAAGTGTGGGGTGTTCTTCAAAAGATCCCAGCTCCTCTCAAGTCCCCCAGTTGGAAATAATTTATTGACAAGTGTGCATTTTGACAAGGATTTCCCTAAGGCAAGGAGGAACCTATGGCTTCCAGTTGGAAGGGGAACGCAGCTCTAGGACAGACCCCAGGAGGCAGCGGGCATGGGGTATTACACATACTGGTGCTCTCTGAACTTGGGGTAGAGGAGGGATAACAAAACTAGTTGTCTCAGGCGTGGCACCATGCCCACTTCCTAGCTGTACCCCCATCCCACCCAGCTCCCTGAATTGTAATCACTAGTTGTACCACTTCCAGGCTTCAAGCTGGAGCACTGGTGGTGCAGTTGTTGGCTCTTAGTCGGAATCAACTTGACGGCAGCCAGTTTGAGGCTCCAAGCTAAGTCTTTCTTCTCCTTGGCGTCATGACATAAACGGAATGCAAAGTCCAAGCTTCTAGAAAACCTTTCCCCACCAGCCCATCTTTAAGTCTGCAGTAACACTCCTAGAAATTCAGCCCTTTGGTTCTTGAAGAGTCTTAGTAGCTCTGCCTCAACTATCGACAGCTAAAACTTCCTGGGAATTAGTTCACTGAAAACTTCCCAGTCGCAATGATTTGGGAACAGAGACCCTTAACAATGGAACCCCAGTTGAAGAGGAGCAGACAGAGCGAGGGGAGAGGCTTAAGTGAGGGGCACTGAATAAGAGCAAGACCTGCCTTCCAGGATTCACATTTGGGCCGTGGGACTTTCACTGCAGTGGTGCTAGGGGCTGGGGAGCCGGGAGAAGACCCTGCTTCTCTACTTTGGGGGCTCGCGGCGATTCGCACCCCTCAAATCACAGGCACCCCCTTTGGATTACTCCTACAGAGACAACCCTATCACTGTCCCCCACCACCTCACTTCGTCCAAACGAAAACCTGGGCTGCCTGGTGTCATTAGTGTCGTCGCCGCAGGTCCCCCAACTCCTCGCCGCACCTAGGAGCCCCTCTCCAGCAGGCGAGTTCGGGAGCACCAGCTTTGGGGGCGTCCAACTCCGAGGGGAGAAGGCTTCCGAGGGAGGCAGGGTCTCGGCTCCCCACCTACCCCTCAGAGAGTCAACTCCAGGGCCGCGCCAGGACAAAAGCGTGGGGCGGCTCACTCACCCGTGCGGCGAAGGCGGCCCAGGAGTCGCTGCACCGGCGCTCGGCGGGGGCGCACCGACCGCAGGCGAGCGGCGCAGGCTCACCGCTCACTCCGCCGAAGACCGGGAACCCGGCGGCGCTGGGAGCCGGGTGGGGTGAGAACCTGGCTACAGGGCGAGAAGTGAGAGAACGAGGAGCGAGAGAGAGCGCGTGTGGGCCCGCGAGTGAGCGCGCCGCTCCGGGACCCGGTGGCAGGCTCGGACTCCAACCAACACGCGCTAATTTGCATGTTATTTGCATAACGCTCGGGGAATGGACCTGCCTCCCCTTGCCGCCACGCCCACGGCGCTCTTCTCCGGACGAGTCCGGAGCCCAGAATCCCGAACCCAACTGAGCGTGACCCGGCTCAGCTCCCACTCTCGGCACCGCCTCGCCACTCCTCGCACACCCCGGCAGGACAGCGGTCGGCGTGTTCTTTACATTCTGTGTGTGTGTGTTTTCCGGAGGACCATACTGGAAAAACGCAGTATAGACTTAAAAATTAACTTTCTTTCTCTTTGAAGTATCCATCAAAACCAACAACGAATCAAATAGATCCTCCCAATGGGTACAATTTTGGTTTTTGGGCAAAGTATCATGAAAAACAACTTACCCATTTTGAAAAGTAGCAACAAGTTATATGCAATTTTGTTCAATAAATGAAAAAATATGTAATTATATAGGCAGGATAACAGTGCTTAAAAGTGTGGACTCTGGAGTTAAGACCCCTACCCTTTACTCTGGGCAAGTTGCTTAATCCCTGCATTACTCATTTTTCTTATCTCTTAAATGGGATAATAATAAGATTGCCTCAGAATTGTAAAGCTTCAATGTGATGCGGCAGATAAAGCTCTTAGAACAGTGCCTAACACAGTTACTATTAAATCTTAAATGTACAAATACCATCTATATCTACTTCACAAAGAGGCATCCAGGTCAAGGTGAGACAAGAGGGAGGGAGAAGGGGGAAGAGGCCATAGAAGGCAAAAAAAAAGAACAACCAAAGAGAAGAGAGTCTCTAGGAGGTCCAGACCTCCTGCGGTATGCCCCACACCCCACGCTAACCCAGGCCAGCTCTGAGAAAGCGTTCTGCATCTTCCTTCTCCTCCACGCTACCTCCTTTCCAACCTGGAATGCATGCTTTGAAAGGTCATCTTGGAGACGTTTGGGGAAAATATAAAATGTCCAACGCAGCCACTTCTTAAAATAAAAAACATTAAAATGTAAAAGAAGCAAACTGTGTGTGCTATGGTGGAAAATTTCCAGATTGGGGCACCTGAGTGATAGACCTGGTTTTGGTACTAGCTTTGTGAGTTTGCATGAGACGCTCTGGGTCTCTGGGCCGAACTCCATTTTCTAATCAGTGAATGAAGAGGTTCTAGAGGATGTTTTCACATGCCTCCTCCGGCTCTGAAAGGTTTGCCCCATGGTTCTTCTGACATGTCCCTTTTGTGCGTGTTAAGAATCTCAACTTGGAAGATACCTACAAAGTTCTTACTAAAAGAAAAAAATGTTTTTTGGCTTGCCTAATATTTAGTTTGCACCTGATATGAAATATTTTGTAGTTTTCCTGAACTCTTCACTTGGCTCCTCTTTCCCGTCCCTCCCCCACTCTTTTTTTAACCCTTTACTTGAGGTTGGAGTCTTTTTAAAAAACAACAAAAACTTTTTATTGTAAAATAAAACATAGATACAGATAACCTCTCTCTCTCTGTCTCTCACACACACACACGAACTATATATATATATATATATATATATATATGTATAAACATCCTTGTAATTCCAGCCTAAGATCAAGAAATCTGCCAGCCAAACTAGAAGTCTTTCCATGTGTCCCATCCCTTCCTTTTTTTCTCCCACAAGTAACCACTATCCTGCCTGTCCTGGACTGAATTATGTCCCCCGAAAAATGTGTGTATCAGTTTGGCTGGGCCATGATTCCTGGTATTCTGTGATTGTCCTATATGCTGTAAATCCTGTCTCTGTGAAGTTAATGAGGGAGGATGGGTGGCAGTTGTGTTAGTAATGCAGTACTCAGTCTATAAGATTGGATTGTGTTCTGAGGCAATCTCTTGAGATAAAAAAGACAGAAGTGAGCAGAGAGACAGGGGGACCTCATACCATCAAGAAATCAGTGCCAGGAGCAAAGCACATCCTTTAGACCTGGGGTCCCTGTGCGGAGAAGCTCCTAGTCCAGGGGAACACTGAAGAGAAGAAGGCCTACAGAGAGATAAAGGCTTCCCCTGGAGCTGACGCCCTGAATTTGGACTTTTAGCCTACTTGGCTGTGAAGAAATAAATTTCTGTTTGTTAAAGCCATTCACTTGTGGTATTTCTGTTGTAGCAGCACTAGATAACTAAGATACTGCCTTTTATAGAAAGTTATCACTTCCTTTAGTTTCTCTACGGTGTTATCACTCAAGTGTGCATCTTGCCTATTTTTAAAAAACTCGATGTGCATTTTAAGTCTTTCTCTTATACTTTATCTGTTGGAGAATATAGGCCTTTTAACCTAAGGACTTTCTCAGAGTCTGGGTTTTACTAATGGCACATTCATCAACAGTTTGGCTTGTTTCTCTGTCCTCTAAATTTTCTGCAAATTGGCAGCTAATCTACAAGCATCATCAAACTGAGGTTTGATCCCCTTTGCAAGACTATAGGTGGTGGTATGTTCTTTCATCAAGAGGCACATGATGTCTGTTTTTGGCTCTTTTTTTGAGGTTAGCAGCTGCTGATGCTCAATTCCAAGACCCATGAATTCACTGAGGGCTACAAAATAATGATATTCTAATTCCACCATTTTGTTTTCATTTATTAGCTGAATACTTTTATAAGACTGTGCTCACCTTCATCTACTATTTGGTTACTCTGAGATAAATTCATACAGGAAAAAGAGGGTAAACACTTGTTTCTTTCCATGAATTGATACAGTTTTCAAGATAATAAATTGGTTCTCCGTCACCCTCAGAAAGTGACTGTGAGGGTTAAGATTGTGTGTCAACTTGGCTGGACCATGATCCTCAGCAGTTTGGCAGTTATGATGTAGTTTGGCAGCTTTTTAATGATGTAATCACCTCCATAATGATATCTGATGTAATGTGATAACCTCCATGATCAGATCTGTTGTGAGTGGCCAGTCAGTTGAAAGGGAGTTTCCTTGGGGTTGTGGCCTGCATCCAATATGGTAGACTCTCTGGCAAGCCTTGCTGGCTTTTGCTTGCTTTGGATCCTGCAGCTCGTTCCTGTACACCTGACCTCCGGTTCTTGGGACTTGAGCTAGCAGCTTACCTGCTGTTCTACCTGCCGATCTTGGGATTCGTTGGCCTTCACAGCCTGTGAACCAGAGGCCTGCTATCTGACCTTCCGATCTTGGATTCACCAGCACCTGCCACTATGTGAGTTAAGAGAAGCCTCCAGCCAGACCCACAGATTTGGGACTTCCCAGCATTTACAACCGTGTGAGCCATTTCCTTTATATAAATCTCTCTCTATATATATTTATATGCTGCACTGGTTTTGCTTCTCTAGAGAACCCAGCCTAAGATAGTGACATAATAGTTTTCTTTTTCTTGATATCATTATGAATTCATGGATTTAAATATATTTGAGGGGATTCAATCTACTGCAATTCAAATCCTCATTGAAGCTCAAATTGCCCATCTTTGGTCAGTAGGAACCTCTTCAACTTGGCTCCTGGATCCTCTTGACACACTCTAGTAGTCTTTGATAGCTTCCTTGCTTTCTGACATGACAAAATGTTCCAGGCTTATCTTGTACATTTGCTGCCCAGGATTAGCCGTTTCTCTAAGAATCCCTAGTTTCTTTTAGTAGGGGAATGGTATTTCAAGATCACAGCATGGGCACTAGGGGTGTTCATTGCTATGAGATTGATAATTGTTTTTAGGCCTTTTCAGTAGACAGAGCTAAGATAAAATATTTCATGAGTTCATACTAATATTTCCAATTCCATTTCTGAACTACAAGGTTTTACTTAAACTCTTCTACATTGTATCAGGATCTCTTTTCTTCTACTCGGAGGAGTCTGCTTCTCAAGGCTATAAGGGATGATGAAATTAGAATATCTCATTTTACGAGTTTTATTTTACATTAAACATACAGTAACCTCAGAATAACAATACTATCACCACCAATTATGATTCTTGAAAACAGTTAATTTTTTGGATATACTATCTATTTTATTATGATTGTACTCTGTATTCCCAGCTTATATAGCCATTGCATACTATAATCTTTACCATTTAACCCTCATGATTAGGAATAGACTTGACAGCAACTAGTTTTCTGGCTTATTTTTTTTAATTTTTATTTAAAAAAGTTTTTATTTCTAGGTTGTTGTTATTGCCATTGAATCAATTCCAACTTATGGTGACCCCGTGTGTGCAGAACAGAGCTGCTCCATAGGCTTTTCAAGGCTGTGACCTTTTGGACAAGCGGAACCCAGGCTTGTCTCCTGAGGTGCCTCTGGGTGGGTTAACCATTTGCATCACCCAGGGACTCCATTATTTCTATAGTGGGTGCCATATAAAACCAAACCCATTGGCGTCCAGTCAATTCTGACTCATAGTGATCCTGTAACTATATGTATATAGTTATTTGTTATTCTGGTGAAATACACGTAACAAAATATTTCAACCATTTTTACGTGCATAATTCGGTGACATTAATTACATTCACTATGTTGTACAATAATCTCTGGCAATATGTTTCCAAAATTTTTCATCATTCTTAACAAAAACTGTTCCCCTTAAGAAATACTCCCCGTTTTCCCCTCCCGCCTGTCCCTGGTAACCAATAATAAATTTTGGTTGCTATGCATTTACCTATTCTGGGTATTTCATATACGCAGGATCATACAGTATGTGTTCTTTTGCATCTGACTTACTTCAGCGTAATGTTTCAAGGTTCATCCACGTCATAGCATACATCAGAACTTCATTTCTCTTTGTGGTGAATAATATTCCATTTTGTTTATCCATTCATCTGCTGATGGACACTTGGGTTGTTTCCACCTTTTGGCTATTATGAATAACGCTGCAATGAACACTGGTGTACAAGTACTCATTTAGTCTTAGTTCTATCTAAGTAAATATATGTTGAATGCCCACCATCAGTTCCTTATGTCTATGTCTTTCTAGTTTAGGCATTTTGGTTTTCCATAGTAGATTCCTTAGGAAGGGCTTATGGAAACAATATTCCCTGAGTTGTTGCTATTGATTACAGTTTGAAGGTATACTTGAAAGTCATTTTTGTTGGATATAAAATACTTGGCTTGCATTTTTTTTCCCCTTAAAAATCTTAAATGTGTGTTGTCACTTTCTTCTCGCTTAAAGCATTGTTGTCAAGAAGTCTGATATGGTCTACTTTTCTTTCTCTTATAAGTTATAGGCTGTTTTTGCCTGGATGCCCAAAGAAATTTTTTATTTTTCTTTAAAGTCCAGTAATTTACTAGATTATGTCTGTTCATCGAGTTTGATATTTCCCAGCCACACCTGTTTTCTTTAAAATGTAGTTTCAAATATAGATATTTTTGAATTCTATATATGTTTTTTGTTGCCTGCTTCCTGCAGGGGATAGCGTGCATAGCTATTCAGTGCTGTGGCTAGAAAAGATATTAAAGTGGGAAGGCTTCAGACAAGGAAGTAACTCAGCAGGGCCTGAGCCTCAGTTTCACAGGTTCAAAAACTAGATCTTTAAGTGAACTTGGAGATCAGACTGAAAGGCTGACTCGTGTTAAGATGAAAGTCATAGATGAAACAATTTCACTTAATTAACTTATTGTGAGAACGACAGCTGCCAAGTTCCCTGCTTTATTGGCATGAATGTGTGCCTAGGGAAGCCAATGTAATTTGCGTGGAGAGTGTAGGACTGAGCCAATTTGGTTGAGTTTAGAAGTTGGTGCTAGCCAGAACCTACTGGCAGCCACTAGCCAGGGCATCTTCTCCCCGGACAGCGTTGGAGCCAGACAACTGACCGCTAAAACTCAGCCTTTATCACCCCCTTCCTCCTGATTTCATGCAGCCCAAACCTCTCCCACTTCCAAGCCCTCATTTCTTTCTACATTCTTTCTTTAGAAAGGGTGCACTCCATTTGATTAGTTTCCTGCTTTCTTTAGATGCAGTGTAATCCTAGAGACCACCTAAATCCCTGAATTATTAGTCCTCTGTTGACCTGATTCCAACTGCTTCTTTAAAAGAAGTAATCTGGGGGAATGAAACACTTTCTGTCGCCTCTGGTCACCCAACGATTTAAGTACAGTATATAACCACTGATGGCTCTAATCAGGGCTTCCTCCATTTTTTACTATCTGCAACACTGTACAATGTCATTGAAGTCACAGGTCATTATATATATATTTTTTAATATAGAAAAGTAAAAATAATTTTAAAAATTAGTCAATATAGTATCAAAAAATAAAATACTTAGGAATAAAGTTAAAAGTGCAAAACTTATACTCTAAAAACTACAGAAATTGTTGAAAGAAATTAAAGTAGATCTATATAAGTGAAAAAACATCCCATATTCATGGATAAGAAGCCCTGACATTATAAAGATGGTAGTATTCCTCAAACTGATCTACAGACTCAGTGCAATCTCGATCAGAATCCCAGCTGACTTCTTCATATAAATTGATTCTAAAATTCATATGGAATTGCAAGGGACCCAGACTAGCCAAAACAATCCTGAAAAAGAAGAACAAATTAGGAGGACTCACTTCCCAATTTCAAAACTTACTATGAAGCAACAGTAGTCAAGACAGTATGGTACTGATAGATTATAGATCAATGGAATAGGTTGGAGAGTCCAAAAATAAACTCATAGATCTATGGTCAACTGATTTTTGGCAATAGTACCAAGACAATTCCATGGGCAAAGAATATTCTTTTCAACAAATGGTGCTGGGACAACTGGGTTTTCAAATGCAAAAAAAATAAAATTGGACTCTTACCTCACACTATATAAATAATTAACTAAAAATGTATCAAAGACCAACTTGTAAGAGCTAAGAACTATAAAACTCTTATAAGAAATCATAGGGGTAAATCTTCATAATTTTGGATTTTGCAAAGAATTCTTAGCTATAACACCAAAAGCATGAGCGACAAAAGAAAAAGCAGGTAAATTGGATTTAGTCAAAATTTAAAATGTTACTGCTTTAAAGGACGCCATCAAAAAGGAAAAAGACAGTCCACAGAATGGGAGAAAATATTTGCAAATCACCTGAAATTTGATAAGAGACTTTTACTTAGAACATATAAAGAACTCTAACAACTCAATAATAAAAAGACAGGTGGCCCAATTTACAAAAAGGCAAAGGTCTGAATAGACATTTCTCCAAGGAAAATATACAAATGGCCAATAAGCACATGAAGAGGTGCTTGACATCATTAGTCACCAGGTAAATGCAAATCAATACCCCTTTATACCCACTAGAATGGCTAGACCCAAAATATCAGACAATAACAAGTGTTAACAAAGATATGGAGAAATCAGAACCCTAATCCACTACTGGTGGTAATGTAAAATGGTTCAGTCACTTTAGAAAATAGTCTAGTAGTTTCTTAAACAATTAAATATAGAGTTACCATAAAACCTACCAATTACATTCCTAGGGTGTATCCAAGAGAAATGAAAACGTATGGCCACACAAAAACTTGTACAGAAATGTTGATAGCAGCATTACTCGTACCAGCCAAAAAGTAAAAACAACCCAAACATTCATCAACAAATGAATGGACAAACAAAATGCAGCATATGCATAAAATGGAATATTACTCAGTCATAAAAAGGAATGAAGGAGGGAAGACCTGGATGGAAACATTAGAAGGAAAGAGATTCTCTCTGTGTAAACATGTTCATGAATTCACATTTGCTTGAGAACTTGTGGGTGACTAAAGACTTGCAATTTCTCCCACTGGCCTAGTCACTTGCTACCACCATGAATTAGGGTTGGATTTTTTGACACTAATGACTTTTTGGCTGGATGATCTTTTGTTGAAGGGAGTCCTGGTAGTGCAGTTGTTAAGTGCTCAGTTGCTAACTGAAAGGTCAGCAGTTTGAACCCACCAGCCTCCATGGGAGAAAGATGTAGCAGTCTGCTTCTGTAAAGATTACAGCCTTGGAAACCCTATGGGACAGTTCTACTCTGTCCTATAGGGTCACTATGAGTCAGCATCAACTTAATGGCAAATGGGAATCCTTTGTTGTGGCGGGAGAGGGAGGGGCTGTCCTGTGCAATGTACGATGTTTAGCAGCATCACTAGCTTCCACCCACTAGATGCCAGTAGCGCCCACCCCTTCCCCCTTCAGTTGTGACAACCAACAATGTCTCCAGATATCGCTAAATGTTCCTGGGGGTGGGGGGAAGCAAAATCATCTGTGGGTAGAACCGCTGCTAAATGAACAATGCTAGCAGATTCTCCTTCTTCAGCTTCTCTACTTCTCTACTATCAGTATCACTGCAAGGATGGCTCTTAAGCTGGGGCCATGAGTGGTTCCTCCCTTGGTTGGGCTTGTGACTTCAATTGGGAATGTAGCCATCAGGACAGTCAGTTGAGGTACCCCGACCCCTTTTCCTGTTCCTTATGGTCAGGGGATGAGAGGGGGATTGAGACTAGCCAGAGTGGGAGGGAGCAGAGTTCAGGGAGTGTTGTCAACGAGAAGTAGGACTTGAGCATGACTGCAAAGGATGGCAGGATTGAGTACTGACTGATGAAGAGGAGGGAGGGGCATTTTCCAGGTGAATAAAGTCAGGGCTTCTGCTCATCTGTATGGGGCCTTTGTGTACATTTTGAAACGGCACCCCTTCAACAAGTACAACATTTTTAAACTTAGCTTAGTATTGAGTTGTCAATAATAACAATTACAATAAGCATAAATCATACAAATCTGAGCATAATGTCTCAGTTATCTAGAGCTGCTATAACAGAAATAACACAAGTGGGTGGCTTTAACAAAGAGAAATTTATTCTCTCACAGTCTAGGAGGCTAGAAATCTGAATTCAGGGCGTCAGCTCCAGGGGAAGGCTTTCTCTCTCTGTTGACTCTGGAGGAAGGTCCTTGTCATCAATCTTGCCCTGGATTAGGAGCGGCTCAGGGCAGGTACCCCAGGTCCAAAGGATGTACTCTTCTCCTGGCTCTTGTTTCTTGGTGGTATGAGGTCCCCTATATCTCTCTGCATGCTTCTCTGTTTTATATTTCAAAAGAGATTGGCTTAAAACACAATCTAATCTTGTAGATTGAGTCCTGCCTCATTAACATAACTGCCTCTAATCCTGCCTCATTAATATCATAGAGGTAGGATTTACAACACACAGGAAATTCACATCAGATAACAAAATGGTAGACAATCACACAGTACTGGGAATCATGGCCTAGCCAAGTTGACAGACATTTTTGGGGGGCACAATTCAATCCATGACACATAACACACAGGTTTTAATTTTCAGTGAAATTTTCATTAGGAATTCAAAGTCACTAGCATATAATAATTTATATACATATGAATATTTATATAACTATTAAGAATAGTTACCCATCTTGCCTTCATAAAGAGCTTTAAAAATTAGTAGAGATGTCTAAGATGTGAATGGTGACACCCGCTTTGTGTGGTGCAGTGAAAAACCTGAACAACTTTACATGGCAGCCTTGAGAGAAGCAGTGGGAACCAAGGTGAGAGATGAGCAAGGTATGTCTGAGAGACACTGAAAAGACCACTCAGCCTGAGGAATGGTTTGTTTGGAAGAATAATTAGATTTATTGCTGAAAAAAAATCAATTCAGGACCTTGAATGTAGGGCCAATTAGTTTGGGCTTACTTTTATAGGAAACAGAAACCCCCTGGAAAAGTTTGAAGAGGAAAATGGTGACAAAGTGATCTTCTGAAAGGGTTAATCAGGCAGAAATCCTAGTGATGTAGTGGTTAAGAGTCTGGCTGCTAACCAAAAGGTCGGCAGTTCGAATCCACCAGGCGCTCCTTGGAAACCTTATGGGGCAGTTCTACTCTGTCCTATAGGGTGGCTGTGAGTCGGAATTGATCAGATGGCAATGGGTTTGGGTTTTCTTTTTCTTTTTTTTTTGGTGAGCCTGTTGTATGTCCCTAGGTGGTGCAAACGGTTAATGCGCTTGGTTGCTCACAGAAAGGTTGGAGGTTTGAGTCCACCCAGAGGCACCTTAGAAGAAAGGCCTGGTGATCCACTTTTGAAACATCAGCCATGGAAAGCTATGAAGCCCAGTTCTACTTTCACACACATGGAGTCTCCAAGAGTCAGAACTGACTGGACAGCAACTGGTAGCATGTGTATAAACTGGAAAGGAGAGAGATCAGAACCAGATCAGTTAGTGACGGGATTCCCAATTTCATGGCCCCTCTCACTCTCATGGAAGTGATAACCTTGCTGAAGAAATGGGGTGCTGAGGAACAGGGAGGCTCATAACCTGAGGCCGACAGCTACAGGGATCAGGTGCTCAGGGACTCATAGGAGGAAATATGAGTTTCTTGGTGGAGCCCCAACCCAATCAGAAAACATGGTGCTATTTTCAAATCGGAGCCTGGTGGGCCAGTGGTTAAGTGTTTGGCTGCTAACCAAAGGTTGGCAGTTTGAATCCACCAGCCACTCCTTGGCAACTCTATGGGGCAGTTCTACTCTGTCCTATGGGGTCGTTATGAGTTGCAATCGACTCAACGGCAACGGGTTTGGTTTGGCTTGTTTTTGTCTTCAGATCAGACACTGATGGTGATGAGGATCACCCCCCATCTCCTGGGAACAAGGCTTACGTTTAACTAGTCAAGCCCTTTGAAATCTGCAGAGTTCTGCCCAAGAAATGAATTGACCTGGTAGATTAGACATGTACAGTTTTGGCTACCAATGGCCAAACCTCCAACTCCAAACAGGCTGGAGGCAGAGCCCTGCTCCCTCTAGCAAGGCCAAAGTGGGGCAGATACTCCCTCTCCCCACTTCCTGGCACCTAGGGCATGAGAACAAAGTGCCAAGACTCTTTTCCCTACTCCTTATGGCCACCAGGAAGGGGTGAGACCACCCAGAGTGGGAGGGGGTGTTGTCAGCAAGAAGGAGGACTTGAGAACCAGAAAAACACGGGTTTAAGTCAATCAAATACCCCTTTCTAAGGGAGACTCAGGGACTGTCAAGAGATTATTTGCAGCAGTGGCAACAAAGTGAGTTAACAGCATAACAGCAAGTGTCCAGTGCCAGTACCACCAGAGACGAGATCCTAAGTAGACTCTTCCTGTCACAGAATCTTGGCTGTGCCTAACCAAAACCAAACCTGTTGCCATCAAGTCGATTCCGACTCATAGCAACCCTAAAGGACAGCAGAACTCCCAAGGAGCGACTGGTGAACTTAAACTGCCGACGTTTTGGTTAGCATTCATAGCTCTTAACCACTGTGCCACCAGGGCTCCTGGCTGTACCTAACCTCCCACAGTTCTTCTTTGTTTTCAGAGCCTGGTTTTCCAGGCTTCCCTTCTGTGAGTTATTTGATAGTATTTCAATACATTTCTTTACTGCTTAAGTTCACAAAACCTGACTTCTACTGTTTATAATCAACAGCCCTGTGTGGTATACCTGACAATCACAGAGGCACTGTTGGAGCAGCAAGCTCTCCAAGGGCTCTCCCTGGTGCGGCCCCTGATCCTGCCACAGCCTGCTGAGTTGTATCCTTAGAATTAATACTCACTGAGCCCAGCCTGTCGGACCTACACGCAGGTCTAGTTCAGATCCACTTCTGGGGTCTGTGGCAGCTGATCAATCAGATCAGGTCAAATACCACCAGGTCTAGCCTGGATCCCTGCAGCAAGTACCCTGTCAGTTCCCCAACCTTGGGGTCTGAGATCCCTGCGGGATGATTCAGAACGGAGATGTTAGGAGGTGACTGTAATAGTTTCATTGGAAGGCAAGAAGAGGCTGAGCTGCAGAGAACATTGGAAAGGAGGAGACAGATGACTATTGGAGACATTCTGAAGGAAGATTCTAGAGGTTTTGATGACTGATGGAATATGAAGCATAGGAGAGAAAGAAGAGTCACAGTGTTCTGAGGTTTGGCCATAGGAGGGGGGGAGGAAGGAGGTAAGAGATTTTGATACCACTGTTAGAAACAAGGAAGATACGGAACATGTCAGAAAGGAAGATAATGTATGGTTTTGAGATTAGGGAGGACATCCATGAAGAAATGTTTGTAAAGGTTTTAGTTCAGCCACATTTGCAAGAACAGTTAAAACAAAGAATCATTGATGTCATCAGGAGAGACAATATAACAAGTAAGAGAACAAAAAGGAGCAAGCTCTTTGACTCTACAATTCTAGAACTCTTTGACTTTGGGAATTTACCCCAAAATCAGTCTTAAGTACCATGACACTCTTTGTAACATCAGAGAGTTGGAAGAGGAAGTTGGAAGCCAGAGCTTTCAGCAAGGGAACTGATGCTATGGTTGTCCAAGGCAGAGGGCTGAGTTATGGAGCCAAAACCAAAATCACTGCTGTCGAGTCAATTCCGGGTTACAGTAACCTATAGGACAGAATAGAACTGTCCCATAGAGTTCCCAAGGAGCAGCTGATGGATTCGAACTGCTGACCTTTTGGTTATCGGTTGAGCTCTTAACCACTGTGCCACCAGGGCCCTGGAGTTATGAAGGGAATAGAGTAAAAGACCTGGAAAAGAGATGATTTAGAAAAAAATGTGCAGACACAACTGGCTACCCATCTGATAGAAAATTAAAGTGAGTCACTAGTTTACACTAAATGCAAAATTAAATTGCAAACGGACTGAAAATTTAAATGTAAAAGAAAAATAAATTTTCAAACTGCAAAAAACATCTAGGAGATTACATGTACCATCTATGGTTTGGGGAGACTTTCCATTCTAAGAATCAAGAAATTATAAAATAAAAGACCGGCATATCTGACCATATACAAACAACATTTTTTTTTTAAGTATGGCAAAATACACTATAAACAAATAGACAATCAATATAATCCTTAAAAAAGGTGCTCGTGCTATTATTTTCACACCAAGGATTACTTTCTATAAAAAGCATCCTAAAAATTGACAGGACAAAAACCAACCACTGAATAGAAAATTAAAGCAAAGGACACAAATAAACAATTCTCTGATTAGTAAAACCAAATGGCCCAACAAACGTGAATATTTTCAAATTCACCAGAAAGCAGAGAAATGAAAATGAAGGTAATGAAAAATCACACCCATCACACTGACAAACACAAAAACAGCCAAAGCAAAGCTCCTATGGATCAAACATGGGATAATTTGAGCATCAATAAGAATCGTAACTGCAATGGATTGAAACTCACCAAATAAATTCAATCCATGAATTCATAGTGATACTACAAAAAGTCACCAATGCTAAGGAACTAATTCATTATTTTGAAAACTGGTAAATAACAAGAAAGAATCAAGTATTCACCCTGACTTGTATATAGAACTGTACTACCAGGTAACCCAACAGCAGATGTGAGGTAGTTTTTCTTTATTGGAGTATCCCAGCTAATAAATGAAGAATAGTTAAGCTATCACCATTTTACAACCATAATGAACTAATGGATCTGGGTACTGAGCATCAATGGTTACTAACATCACAAAGGGAGAGACACCCAGACATTGTGTGATTCCTGATGAAGGAGCAGGCACCATCTATGAGCTATTCTCTCCATAAAGGTCAAACCAGAATTGCCTCAAGCCTTTAGATTCAACTACCATTTACAGGAAATACAGAGGATGAGGAAAATATTCCACTACAGCACAGGGAAGCCATCTGCGACATTCAGACTGTGGAAAATTTCACAGCACAGAACAACCTGGATCCTTCAACAAATAAATTGTAAAAAGAAAAAAAAACAAAAAGATGGAGGTTGAATAGAGTCCTCCAGTACAATATGATAATGTTATTATACTTATTTTATTTATTTTTAAGAAATACATTTACACTTTTATTTACAGATGAAACAAAATAGTACCTGGAATTTGCTTCAAAATAATACGAAACAGAGAGAAGTGGATGGGGCAGGATTGGTCATGAGTTGATGGTTGTAGGGCAGGCTAATGGGTATATGGAAGTTCATTATACTATTTGTCTACTTTTGTGCATGTCTGAAATTCTCCGTAATAAAAAAGTAAACACACACACACACACCAAGTCCTAGCACCTATATTGATGGGATGTGCAGGGAATGCTCACACATTGTTGGCAGAAATGAAGTCTTACAACTTTTTTAGAAGGCAATCTGGCAAGATCCATGTTTTTAAAAAATTAAAAATACATATATCCTTTGACCAGTAATTCTACTCCTGGGACTTCATTTCTTAGATACAGAAGTAGAAACACATAAGGCCACATGGACAAGTAGGTTTACTATGACACTCTTCATAGGTGCCCCAAACTGGAAACAAGGTGAATTCACAGCAGCAGATCTGGTAGACTGTCCCATTTTCCCTCTAGTTAACCTTTTTCTTGTGTCCTTCTATTTTGCAGAGGCTGGAAAACTAAACACATATTCCCTAGACTCCCTTGAACCTAGGTAATATGAGCTCACAGGGAAAAATAATGATGTAACTGAGATGTACGTGCACTATAAAAGAAAAACTTAACTGTCCATGCCAAAGCAGAATCAGCGGACCACACAGACAAGAATTTAAAATACACATAATAAATGTTTAACAAGATAAGCGAGAATATTGGAAATATGAAGCAAGGACAAGCAACTATAAAGAAGAACAAACTGTATAAATAATATAACAATTAAAATTAGGAACTCAGTAGGTGGATTTATGAGTAAAATAGGTATAGCTGAAGAACAAATGAGATGAAAGATCAGATGAAGAAACTTTCCCAGAAGGATTTCAGAATAAACAGAGATGGAAGGACAAAAGAAAAGTTAAGAGACATGGAGAACTGAAGTGGAAGCATCAAAGTCCACATAATGTGAATCACAGAAGGAGAAAGAAAAATACAAGGAAGAAATATTTGAAGGAATAATGACTGAGAATTTCCCAGAATTAAAGAAAGATGTAAGAGCTCTGCTTTAACAAACTCATGAAGTACTGGCAAGAGATTAAAACAAAAAAGCAAAAACAAAACCACAACAAACACTTCCATACCCATTAGAATAAAATATAAGATTGTCAAAGCCAGAGAAAATTCTAAAGACTGTCAGGAAGAAGAAACATATTACCTTCAAAACAACAAGAATCTGCTTGATGACAGACTTCTTAATAGCCACACTGAGAGCCAGAAGACAATAGTGTAGCATGTTGAGTGCTGAAGAAAAACAAGTTAGAACTTAGAATTTTACATAAAAATTATCATGTTTTCTATTTTCCTTTGTGTTACTTTCAATTCTGTCTTCATTTTTGATTTGGTTTAATTATTTTGCTTCCATTTTTTCATAAGCTCTGCCAGCTCATGCTTCATTTCCACCTGTCATCTCATCATCTTGTCCCTAAGCTCTCATGTCTCTGCCTGATGCTCTTGATATAATAGCTGTTTCATTCAATTTAAAAATTCATGGCTACATGTTTGATCACAACTTTTATCTATTCTGTGGCAACACTCTTTTTCTGACAGTGTTTTTAATTTGCGATTTTATTTTTCCACTTCTTTCCACCTCGCCCCCCAAATCTTTTAGTATAAATCCTATGCTGGTCATTCTCGTCAACTCTTTTTTATTTTTGTTTAAATCAGGTAAGGTTTTCCTGGATCAGCTTTCTGCAGAAGGCTTGTGTGTAAGAAGGGCTGGGGTTTTCTTTAATAGTCAGAGTTTTGTGAATTAATTTGTTTAGTGTTTACTTCTCCACATGGAACAAGCAGCTATGTTCATTTTTGCACAGTATAAAGCCTGTGGATCCTCTTCTCACTGTTACAAACTAGAGATTTAAGATTAGCTTTTTCTGCTGTCTGGAGCCATAGCACACCCTCTGTTTCCTTTCATATGCACCACTGCTTGATAAACACTACTTCCAGCAGTTCTTACAGCTATTTTGTGGTTTGATTTTACAGCTGTCTCTTGATTTCCATCCCTGTCCCCTGCCCCTAAATGGAGTCGGTACTTTTCTTGTTGTTTTTGATGATTTCTACAAAAGAAAGGATAAATGGAAACTTTGCACTACTATCCTCACGTTGAAATCCAACCTAAACTATCATTTAAATGTCAGGGTAGAATAAAAATATTCAAGTCCTCAGAGAGTTACCAAAGATACTCTTTGAAAAAAAAATTAACCAGCAGAAAAACAAATATAGAGAGCATCCAACATGAGTATTAAAGAGAAAAAGAAAGAAGAGCAATCCAAAGCTAAAGTTCTATATGACACCAACGTAGTGAGACTGTGCCTAGCTCCTTTGGTGTTGGGGGCCTTCCCCTTGGAAAATGTATCATTTAGATCTGGAGGGAGTCTTTGAGATCGTATCTCCTCAGTTTGTAGGTGCTGGGGTTCTAAACCCCTCAAAGATACTTTGCTTTGTCTTTCAACGCCCAGTATGTAGCACACAGTAGAGAGCTAATAGCTGATCAGTTAGTGGTCACATAGTACATGAAGACGGTTACCAGGTCACCTGCCTCTCAATCCAGTGCTCTCGCTCTTCTCATGCACCATGTCATTCAAATGAACTTTCCTACAGACTTAAAATATCATTGCCTGTTTAAGTGTCATATTCATTGGCATCATGACCTTTTCTCAAACTTCCCCCTCTTTGGCCCAAGATACTAAAACTACAATTTAACTTCTCATACCCTTTCTGGGTAAGTTAGGGGTTGTGAGGAGTTGCTTTATGTGCTAGTCATTTCATTATTACAAAAACCTGACAGGACAGATTATTAGTCTTATGGGGCAGGGGAGAGAGGAGAGGTGGTGATAGTGGTCTGACTCTCTGGTGAAAATGACCATTAGCTTTGTGGTGGGGGGAAGGGTGGAGTGGTAGAATATAGCTCACTGCTCTGAATAGTGAAGACCTACTTATTCAAATATTTCCAGATTGACTTGCTCTAGTTTCTGTCCCATCCCCACCAATCCATCTCCCTATCTTAAGACAGCAAGTCTGATAGTATTGACTGACCTACAAAAAGAAAAAGATTAATTTTCTCTCCATCCATTGAGGCTCTGGGTTTGAAAATTCTTCCTCCTTTACTCCTTTCTTCTCGCCAAACCACAAACAAATACTACCCTCCAAGAGGGTCTGCTTTGCTTGTTTTGGAGCTGCTGGCTTTTAAAATATTTGATTCTGGTCTCCCACCCCAGCTCTGGGCCCAGAGCTCACAGCCAAGTGCAGAATAATCTGGAAGGGATGGTGAGGTGAAAATATGTACCTTGGCTGCGTGCTCCCTACTGAGCAGCTGACCACATTCTTTGCTGTAGATTTGAACAAATGTATGAGTTTCTAGCTCCAAAGGGGATTACGTTTTTCTCCTGGATACTTTGGGATACCTCTGCATGTCTCTGAGATCTCCATGAAGAAATGAGCCCTCTTACCCCATGGGCTGAGCAGAAGATAGCACTGGGGCCCAGGAAATGTCCAAACTCAGCATGAATGTCACTGCTGGTGGGAGAAGAGCCCATATAACTTTCTCCATATACTTTTAAAACAACTTTAAATAACAAGTTTTAATAAAATTGGCCAAGTAACAGGTGGGAAGTTGTTTTCCTAGTATTATGCCACATAAAGCAAAAATAAAACCTTAGTATCTAGTACAGTATGTATACACACACTATATGCATATGTAATTAGAAATCAGTATCATCGGTTTAGCATTTATAGATCACAAAATATTTTCATGCTATCTTATTGAACCCTCACAACAAATCCCAGAGGGAATTTCTTATTATTATCGATCTACTAGAGACAGAATGGCATTAAGCTGGATTCAAGTGACATATTTGGGGCATCTTACCCTACTAATTTGTGAAATATGTGGCAGTTTGCTTCAGTAAAGATTTACAGCCTTGGAAACCCTATGGAGCAGTTCTACTCTGTCCTATAGGGTCACTATGAGTTGTAATCGACTCGACGGCTGTGGGTTTGGGTTTACGCTATTAATTAAGGAGCCCTTGTGGCACACAAACAGTTAAGCACTCAGCTACTAACTGAAAGGTTGGTGGGTTCGAACCCACCCACTGGCTCTTTGGGAAAAAGACCTTGCGATTTGCTTCCATAAAGATTACAGCCAAGAAAACTCTATGGAGCAGTTCTACTGTCACATGGGATTGCTGAGTTGGAATCGACTTGACAGCAACTAACAATCACCACTTCACTAATTAAAACTTAAGCCAATTCTGTCAGTCCGTCTTCTTACCCTGCTTTATTTTTCTTCAAAGCACTTTTCACTATATGTTCCTTTGTTTATTGTGTCTCTCCCAATGTAATATAAGCTCCCTGATATGTGAAATGTGTCTTGTTCACTGTTGCAGTCTTACAGTCTAGAATAGTACCTGGCATATATTAGAATTTCATTTCATTTGTTGAATAAATGAATGAATCGTTAGCTGAAGATACCACCCCACAATATAAGCACTACATACACACTTTTTGTTAGCTGCTGTCAACTTGGCCCCTGACTCATGGTAACCCCATACACAATGGAATGAAATGAAATCCTGCCTGGTCCTGCACCATCTCCATGATCGATTGTGGATCAGATTGCTGTGATCCATAGAATTTTCACCGGCTGATTTTCAGAGGTAGATCATCAGGCATTTCTGTCTAGTCTTAGTCCGGAACCTCTGCTGAAACCTGTTCAGCATCATAGCAATACTCAAGCCAACACTGACCAGACAGGTGGTGGCTGTGCCTGAGGTGCAATCGAACCTGGTCTCCCATGTAGACGGCAAGAATTCTATCACTGAACCACCACTGCCCTCTACATACATATTGTTCACTTTTAATTTGGGCCACATGCCCTTTCCACCCAACTTATTCTAGGTTTTGCAATTTTCCCCTACTTTGCATGTAGTGGATGCAGGCCTTTGTAATGTTTAGGCACTGACATAAATAAAATACCAATTAGTGAAAAGTGAAGATTTCTGGAAGATTTACTCAACTCTAGTGGTGGCGGAATAAGGGAAGAATGTGAACTAAGTGCTTCTTTGCTCCATTAGCCCTAACCCTAGGATCTCTACCACTTGTCAAATAGAATCAGATTCTATCTGTCATCTTCCCTGGTAGTCACAAATGTTAAATCCATTGTGAAGAGTTTGTATATTACCTTCACAGACCCAAGAAAGGACAGTAAAATACCGGAAGATGGTTCTTTCCATGCCATACCGAGTATCGATCAGGAGATACTGAACTCACCCCATCAAAGTTTAGGGGATACTCATCTAATATGCTTTTTGTTCTCTGGGACATCTGAAAAGGCACTACGAGAAGGCTGAGATCTGGGGCCAGACTAGTCCTTCTGAGACTATGATGAGGCAGTTATCCTGCCTGCTGGTGTGATGGTCTAAAGAAGACTGCCGAGTCTTCTCTCCTCTCCTTACCCCATTGTCCACTAGCAGTACTATATCAAGCCTTAACTTGGAACTCTTGGCCAAAAAACTTGTTTTCAATTTAGACATTGCTCAGTGTGCCCAAACTGATCAAACTGAAAACCTTAGAGACATCTTTGATTTCTCCTTTTCTTTCATGTACTATTAAGTCACCAAGCCTATTGAGAAAGTTTCTTCAATTTCTCTGTCCTTTTTCACTTTTACTTCCAAAGGTTTATCAACTTAGGTCCGGATGACTGCAACAGCTTTCTAAGTGGTCTCCAGTCTCTCCCTCTTCTAATCGATCTTATTGACCATCACTCTATGAAGTTTTAAAAACATTCAATTTCATCTGGTAATCCTTGATTACAAACAAAATGAAGTTACCCAAACCCTCCAATAACGTCACAATGCTTAAAATTCCTCAGCTTGCAAACAATATGTGTACTGTTTAATGAGAAACTATTTGTTCTGTAAACCTTCACCTGAAGTACAATAAAAAAAAAAGAATTAATCTGTTTAACATAAGTCCCTGAAAACTATAATCTGTATGTTGATGGCTTAATCAGATATGCATTAGTTAGGTAGATAATATGTGACTGATCCAAAGAAAGCAATAAAACCTCTTACTCAATTAAAAGATCCATACTTCCCAAAGGCAACTGAGAACCCTTTCTGAAACTAAATTTCACTTTCTGTGGTAATGTCGATAATGATGTTGAGCACAACATTGTGTGATTTATTCTTTATGACCATCCATGGCTAAATTTTCCCAGAAGTCCCAGGTCTCATGAACATCTGGCTCATTTTTTATCGTATGGATGGACACGGAGAGCTGGGAAATGTATGAACAAAATGTGGTATATACATAACATGGAATATTATTCATTAATAAACTATTGGCGTATGCTACAACTTCGATGAATCTCAGAAATATTATACTATGTCAAAATGAAAGATGTTAAAGACTACATATTAAATGATTCCATTTATATAAAGTGTTCACAATAGGCAAATGTATAGAGGCCGAAAGCAGATCAGTGGTTACCTAGGACTGGGGGTGGGAGCAGGGATTTACTATAAACAGACATAAGGGAACCTTTTTTTTTTTTTTTTTAATTTT
>NW_004443962.1:8710498-8745095 GCF_000243295.1 Trichechus manatus latirostris | reverse complement strand
ACACTACTCACCAAGGTAGAATGTAGAGCATTGTCTTTATAAGCTGTGTCATGCCAATTGAGCTAGATGTTCCCCGAGACCATGGTCCCCACAGCCCTCCACCAAGCAATTCAGTCCCTCAGGGCGTTTGGATGTGTCTATGGGGCTTCCATGACCTTTCCCATAAGGGAACTTTTTGAGGTGATTGTTGTTGTTAGGTGCTGTCACGTAGGTTCCAACTAAAAAAAAAAAAAAATTCCTCAGCTTGGAGATCAAGACATTCGACAATCTGATGCAAACTCTTCTAATTGTGTCACCTTCACTTATTATGACCACCCTTCCCAGTCCCTATTTTAGCCAGGTTGGGTTACCTTCATACACCACACCCAACCAACTCCCATGTTTTGATGATACTGACTTTCTATGGGGTAAACATTGAGGACATTCAGAGAATTGTCTTAATCTATATATACGTCAAGATCTAAACGAAGTTCTTCTCTTCTAGGTCTTCCTCTACCACTTCTTGGCTTCCTTCTGCTATAAACTTTTATTAAATTCACTGTCTACACCATCTATTTTTCTGCTTTTAAATTTAACCTAATTCTTTCATGTTTCTATCTTATGTCATGTGTATATCTTACACCAAAAAAGAAAAAAAAAAAGTAAGCTCCTGGTAAAGGTGCCTCAAGGACTTTCCAGCCTTACTTGTTCTTCAATCAAATTATTAAAAACCTATTGCTGTCGAGCTGATTCTTACTCATAGTGAACCTACAGGACAGAGTAGAACTGCCCCCATAGGGTTTCTAAGGCTATAAATCTTTAAGGAAGAGGTTAGCAGTCAAGCATTTAACCACTGCGCCACCATAACCCCTAATTAATTGAAGCAAAGTGGTTAAGTGCTCAGCCTCTAACCAAAAGGTCAGCAGTTTGAATCCACCAGCCACTCCCTGAAAACCCTACGGTTCTACTCTGTCCTATAGGGTCACTGTGAGTCAGAACTGACTTGATGGCAATGGATTTTTTGGGTATCAGCACTTTTTGAATTTCTTTCACTTATAAGGTTGTCCATCCTAAATTAAGAGTAAAATAGGACCATTTTATGTATTATCATATAATAACCTTAAGAATTTACTTCTGCATATGAATAACAGTTGAATATTTGGCAGTAGACATGATAACAATTTTCTTACTTGTTTTATTATTTTGTATTTCTAAACTGTACTTTTGAATTCTGTGTTAGAGAATTGTGGCCTATTACCTCCACACAGAAGCTAATGAATTAGTTCTTCTGTGAAAATAGTTTAGAATTCATGTAATAATTTTAGACTTAAAAAAAAAATCTCTATCTGTAAAATCTGGACTTGTTGAAGAGACTATACCTACGTCCTTCAGAAGCTGCAGCATCAATACTTAAAATATCAGCAGGAAGTTTCAGGGGTCAGCAGAATACTCTTTAATGCTAAAGCCTGCCCAAGTACTGAACACAGTTATACTAAGCAGGTGACTTGTACAAAGTATTGGTGATAGCACAACATTCAGCTTTCTAAGAGTTAAAGTGGGGCTGCATAATGAATGGAGGTGATGCTGAGTAGTTAGGAAATGCTGGTACAGAGAGGCAGAAAGACCAACCTAGCTTACCTTATTTATAGAATAGGCAATGTTCTCAGCCAAAGTACTGAAGAAAAAAAAAATTGGTTCAGAAAGGCATATTTACAACCAGTGCCAAGATTTATAAACACCACCACGTTCAAATAAGAACAAACATTTGTTTATTGAAAAACGTATTTCCAAAACTGAAACTTATCTGTTAGCACTTCTGTATCCGTCTGACTTTATTTTTTTAAATGCCTTAAACATGCAAATCAGGATAAAAATAAGTAAAAGTCCCAAACGTTCAAGAAACCACATGCTAACTTCGGATGTTACCTATGTTTTCTTGGACCAATCAATGTTTTTAAGAGACGGAGATACTGGTACCTTTTCTCTTAAAAGAAATACTTATACATCTCACCAACATTAACTTGTAGCACAGAGCATCCCATATAAAAACACAATGTCATTAAAAAAGCAAACAGGAATCCTGAAAGAGAAAAGAAACTCCAGTTTGAATAAAATAAATTGTCCCCAGAGACTTTCCCCGTTATCGTTTAGGGCAACCAGACAATCCTTCCCACCCACACCTTACCCCAGCAGGTGTGTATTAATATAAAACTCTAATTGCTAAGCATGAAATTAAAACATTACTTATAATCCTTTCCTAATTATTTACAACTTTCGTCTCTTAGCAAATGTCAATTTCTTAGGATGACTTGCTTTTTAAGTCCCACAGTGCCAATAAATTCCAATAATAAAATTATCCACACAATTTATTATTTCACACATAATTAATAATATAAAGCATATTTCTTCTCTAAAGAAACTTAACATAAACATTCAGTGTAGCCTAGTTCTGTTACTTTAAAGAAGAGAAGCAGCACTCAGTTAGTGTTTTTTTCTGAATTCATTTCTCTAGAAGACCAGTCTTTAAGGATTTCTGGAGTCTAGCTATGTTGGCATCCAAAGCTGCAAGGCCATTTCTGAAGTCTTGCTCATCGCGAGAAGTAAACGTTGAAAAAGAAGAGATACTCCAGTCAGACATCAAGTCAGAATTTAAAAAACTACCATCGGAGACAGCATTGCCTTTCATTTCAAGGTTGTTGCTTTGACAAGCTGAGGGGCCATGGGAGACGGCCTGTTCCCGTGCCTTCTCAGGGGCAGTGGGAATCTTACTGATTGCTTCCTTTATTTTCTTGAGGAGCTGTCTGTCTTCCATATCATCTGTCCTGGAAAGTTTTTCAGGTTCATCTTCCGCTTCGTTTTTTGAAGAGGAACAAGCTATGGGAGCACATAGCTTATGTTCCTTTTCAGAGACAAGTCCACTCTTGCCAGCTGGCTGGGGTGTAGCTACATTTACCTGCGGCTGGGGGGATATTCTCTTAGATGGCGGCGATTTCTTTTTAGGAGTGCTTCTAACAAAAGGAATGTAAATCGTATCGTCCAAATTACATCCGTCTTCTGTGAACGTCTTGGTTTCGCTCTCCTCATCAGAACCCTGCTCTGAAGTGACAGAAATAACTCCAGGGGCTGATACTTCCTCCATGCTCTTAGGGTTACTGTGCTGAGGGACTCTGGAGGGCACAACATTTTCATGGTGTCTATCTGGCACCATGTTTCCCTCATTTTTAACTGTAGAAAGGGGCTCTGAATGGGTAAAAATGTGATTTGTTTCTAACTTATTTAGGTAGCTCATTATGGAAGTGTGAGTAGGGACTGGGTCATGCTGAAGTTGTTTTTCATAAATGTTCAGAAGCGATTTGGTAAGGTTATTCCCAGGCTTGCAGCGAGCACTGTCCGTACTAAGATCTGAAAGAAGCTTTGCCATACTGCTCTGTAAAGTTCTGTTAAGAAGAGTTTAGTACACTAATTACTATTTTTTTTTTTACCTGTTTATTTAATTTATTTATATACAACTCATCATCTTAAAGAAAGAAAAGTGCCTGGTTCTTAATTTGGAAACAAGCAATTAAAAGCACAAAATCATAGGCAACACTCTGGCAAGGGTCCATTAAAATAACACATGATAAAAAGTCTTGGTCAGCATCAAATCTAATATTATATTTAAAAATATAGAATCAGAATTTTTTTTAAGACATAAGGATGCTTTATTTTAGAGAAACATTGCAAAATGAGCCTTAGAGTGAAAAATTAGCCTAATATAGGTAGACTAAGGAGCAAAATGGAAAATATGCAACTCGTTTGTTAATGAATTCTGTTAGAAATTAAGTTACTTCTCTCCATTCAAGATATATATACAAGGACACTTCTAGTGAACGATACTGAAAAAAAAAAAAAGGATGGTTAGAGATAATTACCCAGCATATTTAAGAATAAGCAACAGCTTAGATTCCAGGAAAAACGTAATATAAGGAAAACACACAGGGTTTGAATTTAGACAGAAATGGAATCAAATTCTAGCACCATCACTACCTGTGATCTTCGGCCAGTCATCAGCCTTTCTGAATCTCAATTTTGCCAATCATCAAATGAAGCTACTTACTTCAGAATTACAACAAAGATTAAATAAGATATAAGGATAAAGTGCTTTGCACAGATTTCAGGCTAAATAGATATTCATTTGATGGCAGCTTTTATTAGTAGTTCTACTAAAGTCACTTAACAACAAACCTTTAGTCTATTTGAATGGAATCATATATGTTCTTATAAATCAATAAGAAAATGATAAACATCAATTTTAAAAATATACAAAGGACATCTACAGGTAATTCACAAAAAAAAAAAAAAAGAAGAATTATACATAGACAATAAGCATGTTTTTAAAGTTCGACTTTTAGGCAGAGAAATTCAAAGTTAAAGATTTTTTTTTTTGGGGGGTGGCTATCAAATTCACACGGTAAAATAAGAATAATACCTACTGTTAGAGAAGCCTGGAGAGGCATGTACAGCTAGTGGGAGTACACACTGATAATAACTCTTCTTGAGAGTAAACTGGCAATATATTCCAGAAACCTTAAAGATTTATATACACCCTTTGACCCAGCAGTTTTCATTTTTAGGAATTTATCCTACTAATTATATAGAAAGATGCTGCATACAAAGTTACATTTACAAATATATTATTTGTAATAGAAAATAAATAGACACAATCTCTATCTTCAAATACACGAAACTGATTTAGGTAAATATGGTGTAACTACATCATAACCATTAGTAGTCATGTTTTAAAGAATATTTATTGATAGTGAAATGATTAAATAAGACTAAATTTTAAAAAGCAGGCCATAAATAATATGTATACAATACTATTTTTGTAAAAATAAATAGCCATACATTTACACATTAAATACTAAAAGGAAATCTCTGTTCTAAAGTCACCAGTGATTATCTCTGGATAAAAGTATGAGTGATTTTTTTCCTACAAAAGTAAAAAAGAAGACTTTTCCAACCTGGTTTATAATCTCATCTTAAACATGCTGTGTCCTGATTTCTGACTGCTCTTCACATGACAATGGCTTCTACCACTTCTTCTCAGACTTCTTTCAAAAAGCTAATGAGCTATTATTAAAAGACACAAATATGCTAGAGGAACATATCATTAAAGGAATGCTGTAATGAATAATGACCCAGTAATCTGGAGTTACTGGGTAGCAGATGGTTAACCCACCCAGCTGCTAAACTGAAAGCTTGGAGATTTGAGTCCACTCAGAGGCACCTCGAAAGAAAGGCCTGGTGATCTACTTCTGGAAAATCAGTCAGTGAAAACCCTATGAAGCACAGTTCTACTCTGACACGCATGAGGTCTTCACAAGTCAGAACTGACTCAACAGCCAACTTTTCTTTTTTAAATTAATTCGATAACATTGCACATTAGAACTTTTATTTTTTAATTTTTTGGAAGAGGAATACTTATATATGAGGTTTCTTTCCAGACTTAAACAGAAATGTTATCTTTGGTATGAACAAGACCAGGCATAAAGAAAGGAAGGAAGGAAAGGATAATGACATTAATAGAAGCTTAATCTCCAGAAATTAATAGCAATTACTAATCTTCTGATAGAAACAAAATGTGACTCACCATCATCTTTGAAATTAAAAATCTCTGTAAGTAGAGATGAGAGTATGTCAAATTTTTAGAAGAAGCAATCCCAAAAACCAAATCCAGTGCCACCGAATCGATTCCGACTCATAGCCACCCCACAGGGTTTCTGAGGCTGTACATCTCTACAGAAGCAGACTACCACGTCTTTCCCCCTCAGAGTCACTGGTGGTTTTGAACCACCGACCTTTCAGTTCGTAGTTGATCGCTTTAAAGTGGATATACCTGTGCTTCTATTATACACATCAGTTAAACACATTGGTTTCTAATGCTTAGAAAATTGGCAAATTTTCATAATAAGAAACGCAAGGTTCTTTCTAGACTATTTATAAAAATATATTCACTTAAATAACTACCAGCACATGTAAAGTGCTCTAAGAAGCTATTAGAAGAACATCTGCTATTTACAGAAAATATATTAACTTTCTCACATTTTAACGGTCTTATAACATTAGTTGCAGTGAAATCTGAAAAAAGTGATAAATATTATATTTCAAAATTACTGAAGATTGGACAAGGGAGAGAAAAATAGTTTCAGACATTTGTTTAGACCTTATATGTGTACCTCCTAGGCCCATTACCCCTCCCAGCTAAGTCTGAGAAAGGCATTTATACATTTTATGAAATGTCTTTTCCAAGAGATTATTTAAAACACACATACAAAAAGCATACACCTATCTGACTGAATGCATTTATGAGTACAGGTAAGAGGAACAGGGGTTTATTGTACTGTCTGAAGCTGCTGCGTGCATTACCCTCTAACGTCAAAAGTAAAATCAAAGTGGGCATACCAGCCTAATTATAGTACTGGAGATATTCTCAGTGAGATACTGGTTGAACTGCATAGGGTCTCACCACGTACACTATAAATCACAAACATGAATGAACGCAGATACTCATAAGCTCAAAGACAGTTTTTTGTTTTTTTATATAAAGGATAAAACAAAAATTGCCTTTGATGAGTATACTTAGCATTTTGAAGCTGTTATTGAATCTTCAGAAAATGTAGGGGTAGCAATAAACCCTATATAAGGCACTGTGCTAAACCTGCCCACTATGTTTCTAATTTTATTTTTTCCCATATGAAAATTTATACATTGTTATATGAATCTAATTGCTCTCCCCATACTGTGACAGCACACTCCTCCTTTCCACCCGATTCCCCACGTCCATTCAGCCAGCTCCTAACCCTCTCTGCCTTCCCGTCCCACCTGTGGACAGAAGCTGCCCATTTAGTCTCTTGTATCTCCTTGAGCTAAGAGGCACACTCCTCACGAGTATCACTTTATGTCCCACGGTCCAGTCCAATCCCTGTCTGAAGAGTCGGCCTCAGACATTGTTTTAGTTCTGGGCTGATAAGAGAACATAGGGGCCATGCTTTCCGGGGTTCCTCCAGTCTCAGTCAGACCATCGAGTCTGGTCTTCTGACTAGAATTTGAGTTCTGCACCCCACCTTTCTCCTGCTCCGTCGGGGGCTCTCTGTTGTGTTCCCTTGTCAGTGCCCACCGTGTTTCCATAATCGTTTAGAGTCCAGGGAATGGGATTTACAGGTGAGCTAGTAGTCATGAGGCAGGCCTTACATCCAGCATAAAAAGAAAAGTGTTTAATAATAATTCTTGAGTGTTTTAAGGAATAAAAACTCTGTATCTAATAGTTTAGACATAACCTTTTCTAAAAGCAGGTATTATATAAGAATTAATGACCTTTTTCACTTCCTAGGATTCTATGTTAGGGTAAATGTTAAGAAGAAGGGTCCAGTTGCAAGCAGATCCTTCTTTATTCCTAATGAACACAGAAAAAGACAGAATGGGTGTTATTTTAAAGGAATGATCACGTACAAAGTATTTTCTACAAAGGTAAAAGAACCCTTCAATATTCAATAACAGGTCATCTTCACTCAGAGAGATGCTGTCTTTTTCAAAACAAGAAGTACGTCTGAAAAGAGGGAATCTGAAGTCCTGGCTCAGCTCAGGCACCAACTAGCTGTGAGAGCAAGGTTAAGTCCCTTCATTTCTTCCGGCTTCCATTTATGCGCATTTCTAGGATAGTTATACTATCACTTACCCTGAAAGACTGTTCTTATGTTTTCGCTAGCAAGTTTCTCACCAAATACACCACATATGTTGAATGATACTTAGTCGAGTTTATCCGCAAAAAAAAGACCTCCGCTATCATTACTGAATGTCTTGATCAAAGATTCTACAGAAGCAGCCAAATGAAAAGGAAGAATATACAGAACAGAATTTCACATTTTCTTGGAATCCAGACTTTCTGGAGCCACTGTGACTAGATGAACCCCTGAAACTACTGCCCTGAAATAACCTTTAAACCAAAATATCCCGGAAGTCTTCTTTAAACCAAACAAGGCTGTGGTTGTGTGCCATCAAGTCAATTTTGACTCATAGTGACCCTATATGATCAAATACAACTGCCCTATAGGGGTTCCGAGGCTGTCATGTTTACAGGAGCAGATCGCCCAGGTTTTTTCTCCCTTGGAGCTGCTGATGGGTTCAAACTGCCGTCCTTTTGGTTAGCAGCCGAGCACTTAACCATTGTGGCACCAGGGCTCCTTAAACCAAACAACAGTTTAGCTTAATCAGTACAGACTGTCTGCCTTGAGCATTGTGCTCTTTTAAAGAACTATCTCTATGCGATCACACTGACAACAGCAGCTTGAAAGTTAGATAGGAAAGTTAGGGGGCAGTGAGTTTATGTTAACAGGAAAAGGAGCATGAGAATGGTTACATAACTTGAAGAATTTTATCAATGTCACTGAATCGTACATGTATGAATTGTTGAATTGGTATATGTTCCGCAGTGTACATTTTCAAAAACAACAGCAAAAGTAAATTATTAAAAAAAACAAAAACAAAAACATATCTTCCTGCACAGGTCATCAAAGCACTAGAATCAGCTTTTTGCTTGAAAATCTGGATATTTAGCAACTAAACTGATTAAATATTTTTCTCATGTTTCACACACACATATCTGGCACATAATAAATACACAATAAATCTTTGCTGAATAAATGACTAAGTGAATGAATCCATTCATTTGCCTATCTATCTCCCAGAGGAAAAATGTTAAGATTTCCTTAGACAAAATTAGGCATGGAATTGTTACCAGGAATAGGAATAAACTATCTTAGCCTTAGAGCTGTGCCACGTGCCAGAGGGAAAGAAAAAGCTGGCTGGGAATGAAGAGGTCTGAGTTCCAGGCCCAGCTCTGTCATTAACTTTCTATTAACACTTAACTTATGAGAAGAAAACTTCCAGGGAAGCAGATTCTCTGGTTGGGGCTGAGAACTATGCCCCTTAGAAGAAGAAAATGCTCACAGTGATGCCTAAGCAATGCTCATATGACACTCTGACTTACTAGTCTTCATTTTTACTAAATTGACTGTACACCATATATACTTTCCAAATAAACAGACATCAGCTTTATTGACATATGGAGCCCTGGTGGTGCAATGGTGAAGAACTAAAGCTGCTAACCAAAAGGCTGGCAGTTCGAATCCACCAGCTGCTCCTTGGAAACCCTACGGGGCAGTTCTACTCTGTCCTATAGGGTTGCTATGAGTCAAAATTGACTCCATGGCAAGGGGTTTGGTTTTTTTTTTTTTTTCACATATAATTCACATACCAGAAAATCCACCCTTTTAAAGTATGTATTTACAGAGTTGTGCAACCACCACTACTATCTAATTCCAGGATATTTTCATCACCCCAGAAAGAAACCTCACACTCATTAGTAGCTGCTCTCTACTCCCTCGTTTTCCCCCGGCCCCTGGCAACCAATAATCTACTTTGTTTCGGTGTATTTGCCTATTCTGGACATTTCATATAAATAGAATAACACAACATATGGCTTTTTGTAACTAGCTTCTTTTACCATATTAAAAAAAAAAAAAAAAATTGTCGACTCCGACTCATAGTAACCCTACAGGACAGAGTAGAACTGCCCTATAGGGTTTCCAGGAGCAGTGGGTGAGTTTGAACTGCTGACCTTTTGGTTAGCAGCCAAGCTTTCATCTACTGTGCCACCAGGGCTCCCTTTTACCATATATACTTGATAAAAAATTACTCCTTAGAAAAGATGACACTTTCCTTTGGGGACCTTACAAAGGCTCTCCTATGAAGGGACATTCAATTCCTCTATTTTGAGTAAGAGTGGTATAAGCCAATGTTTTAGAAACTCTGACTAGAACCTAACCAATTATAACACTAAATGGATCCAAATGTCTATTGTTTTTCCCATTGTTCAACAGGAGTTTGAATGAAATTATTCCATAAATGAATGAAAACATAGAAGTAGTATTTCTATATTAACATACCTTATATAGTCATTTTAAATGATTATAAAACTAAGTGAATAAATTAAATATTACATACGTATTACTATTTCATCAATAAATAATTTATATTTCTTTATAATCATATTATAAACTAAAAGCTTATAATTCAAAATGGGGGAAAATGACTATTTTGGGGAATCTTCTAATTGGAAATACAAAGGAGACTGATTTATATTCAGGATTGTCTGATATTTGGAACTAAAAGATCCCAGGATCATTCAAAGGCATGGTCAGATCTGATGATCTTCAGGCCTAAAATAACTGTGGGTATCTCCTCTAGGGTTTTAAAAAGTGACTGAAGGTCCAATTCTAAGCACATGTCTCAAAAGAAAACTAAACTTTTTAAGAGCATATCGTACTAAAAATTGAGTGAGGTGACTTTTTTATTTGAGAAAAACAGAACAAAACAAAACCAAACCCGTTGCTGTCGAGTCGAGTCCAACTCATAGCAACCCCGCAGGACAGAGCAGAACCGCCCCATAGGGTGTCAAAGGCTGTAATCTTCACAGAAGCAGGCTGCCACATCTTTCTCCCACAGAGCAGCTGGTGGGTTCAAACCACCAACCTTTTGGTTAGCAGTCAAGTGCTTAACCACTGTGCCACAAGGGCTTCTTATATGAGAAAAGACATAATAAGTTTATAATCTTTGATTGTTAGTGAATGAAGGGATCTCAGAGGCTGCTGTCAACTCCTTCATTTTACTGGTGAAATAAAGTAAATGAGATTCAAAGAGGTAAAATGGCTTATTCAAGATCATATAGCATGAGGACCTACTAGGCTAAATGGTTCTCATGACTCATTTCTTAGACCTCCCATTAACCCTGTTCATGTCCCCGCTTTACAGCTAAGGCTTAGAGAGGTCACATAACTTGCTCAAAGTCACACAGCTAATAAGGGGCAGAGCTGGGATTGCATCTCAGGTCTCTCTACCTTCAGACCAGCAGGAACTCTTAAGTTAAGAGTCTTAACCACTTTGCTGTACAAGCCTTTAGCTCCTCATCAGAGACCTTTGCTGAGAATTACCTGGTTGAAAAATGCATTTTACTAGTTTGAAATTTCTAAATTAACTTAATTGGAACACCACTAGAAATTAACAAAAGCAGTGACAAAAAAAGAGAAAAAGGGGAAAGACTGCAAGTCTGAAATTAAAGTTTATAAGTGCATCTGATAAAAAGCATGGGTTATTCCCAAAGTCAGTATTACCTGGTTAACTCTCTCAGTCGAGTCACCTCAGCATCACGCTGACGTAATGTTATTCCTAGTATCTGATTTTCCTTCTCAGCAGCTTCTAATTTAAACTGGGAGCTGTTCACACTGACTAAGGCTTCCTCCAATTCTAAAACATCCAATCAATAAACAAATAAATAAATAAAAGTCAGCTTCCTTACTACTTTTTAAAAATGTGACCATAACTATAGTCCAGATAAATACCGATTTTCATCCTTGTTGTCTCCATGTCAAACTGCTGTTTATTTTCAAGTATAGTTTGATTTTTCTCTTTGAATATACTGGCAAATTTCTTGTTTTCATCTTCCTGGTTTTCAATCACTTTTAAGAGCTCTTCGTTTTTCCTCTGCAGTGATTCCTGAGTCTCCAGTGACTCCTGCAACCGATTCTGCAGCGACACGTTCAACGCCCGGAGAGAGAGCACTGTAAGACGAAACAGACGAAGTAACTGTTGTCATAATTTAAAAAGCACAAACCTGCAAAGATCTGGGCGGGGCGAGGTGGGGGGCTTTGCTTATTTTCAAAGGCCCAGAATTTATTGCTTTTGCTTAGCAACTATACGCTTGAGCAGTTCTACATAAATATCAAATGTATTTTAAAAACTGATTGGCAGAAGTCATGCCTTTTTCTGCAATTGATTTTTTGGGCATTAATTTTTGTTTTTCTAAATGAGAATAATCTATGTACAAAGTAAAAATAATTAAACACCACCAAATACCAATGATACCAAATAATTCTCAGTGAAGAGTCTCCTCTTACTCCACCTCTACTATCTCTCAGAGGCCATCACTTTGGTATCCTTCTGGAAAACGCTTTCGCATATATGTCTTTAAACAAACCTAAGTTAATCACATTGTGCACACTGTGTCTGACCTGGCCTTCTTCCCCCGTAAGGTTGTTCTATATGAGCAGAGATCTACCACATTCTTTTTAATGGTTATAAAAGCATCGGGCACCATCCACCTCATAAGCACAGCCTTGACCGAATGCTTACTATTTGTGAGGCACTGTATTAGAATGTGGGTAGACAGCAGTGTACAAAATAGACATGGTCCCTGCTCTCATGGAGCTGATAACAAACAATCATAAATGGTAATAAGTGCTCTGAAGGGAATGGTAAGGTAGATGGGCAGAGAATACAAAGAGAAATTACTTAAGAGTAGCAACAGAAGGGTTCATGCAGGGGATGAGTTTTAAATTGAGGCCAGAGGGTGAGAAGAAAGGGGGAGGGGTTTGAGAGGGCAAAAGCAGAGCCTGCAGGAAAGCCTTGAGATATCCAAGAGCTTAGACTTCTGCAGGTACTAAAATGAGATCAGTGTGGCAAGAACGTGGTGAACAAGGGAGAAATGGGGGAAAATGGAACTCAGTAACGTGAGAGGCAGGCAGCAGCCAGACGATGTAGGGTCTCCTTGACCCTAAGTAATTTTTATCTGAAGTACAATGGGAAGTCATTGAAAGTAAGAGGCAGAGTAATTTCGTAAAAGAGCACTTTGGTTCCACTGAGAATAAAAGATATGGGGGCGGGGGGGGGGGCAGGGACTTGGAGGAGGATAGAGAAGAGCCAAGATATGAAGTAGGGAGATCAACGGTTCAATTAACAGATGATACTGGCTTAGACCAAGCTTCTGGTGAAGTTGAACAATTCTATGAAATGTTCTGTTGGGTGCTCATACTGTTATTATTGCTTATAAGAGATCTTTATATATTTAGAACATTAAGCCTTTGTCATGCATCATAAAATTTTCCCCATGTTGATGCTTTTTTAATATATTTGTAATTTTGCTGTTCAGAAATTTTAAAAAACTTCTTGGGGCGTATTTTATCAACCTTTCCCTTTGTGGCATCTGAGTTTTTGTTAGGTTTAGGAAAGGCTTCCAAACATACCAAAAAAAAAGTTCTCATCTACTAGAACTATTAGTTTTTTCTTTAAGCTCTGTGACCCATAAGGACAAGTGGGCAATATCTGTCAAAACTGTAGCTAAATATAGCCTTTGACACAGCAGTTTATTGCTATAAATCTATCCTACAAAAATGCTCACATATGTGCACAAAAACGCATGTACAAAGATTTTTATTGCAGTATTGTTTCTATTTGAAAAAGAGAGAGAGAAGTGTCTACATATCTATCAGTCAAAAAACCAAAACCTGTTGCCATCGAGTCTATTCCGACTGTCTATCAGCAGAGGTCTTTAAATAAATGATGATACAGCAGCATAATACCCAAGCAGTTCTTAAAGAAGCGTATTTGTGCATTTGATATAAACAGTATGTACTACATGTTGAGTAAATGCAAGCTGCAGAAGAGTATATACAGTGTGATCTCATTTTTAAAAAGGAAAAAGTACATCTGTAGTTGTTAGTGCCTAGCACACAGTAAGTACTTGTGAAATAAGTCAGTTATATATGAACCGAAGATATCTAAAAGGAAACTCAGTTTTTATTTTTTGTTTTGTTTGTTGTTTTAAAAACAGGGGTATATTGCTGGGGAGTGATAGCACGGATCTTTTATTTTTGTGTGTTTCTGCATACTATTTGAAATTTTAATGAGTATTACTTCAATCTTTAAAAAAAAGTTGATTGAAAAAAAAAAGAAAATCCACCTAGAGAAAATTAATTAAGAAAGCCCAATTCTCTATCAACATTTCCAGAGCCACAAAGACTTTAACATCAATCCTTTAAGTTCTTTTTACCTACGTTTAAGGTTGCAGCCCAGAGAACCAGACGTCTTTTGACTTTTCTCTCCTTCTCTAAGTTGCTGGTTCAAAATTCTCACTTGCCTAAAGGAAATTACAAAGAAACACTGAACGCAGGAATCTCGCACCCATTTAAGTGTACATTTGACAGTCTGTCAAAAAAGAGAAAACATACAGTGGCAGCCAGTAGGATAGCAGAAGTCTACTCACCTTCAAAACGAGAGACTAAAGTCGAATGAACAAAACAACAATACGACTGTTATGAGGCCTAAGGTAATTAAAAAGAAATAGCTCTAGTGGTGGAAACAGGTCTCAAGAAGACAGGTACACAGGTATCCTCTGAGGTAGGAGTAGTTGAGGCTGAAGAGGGTGGGCCAGGTTAGCCAAGGAAGAGATCCCGAGACAGCATAAAACCTCACCTCACTAAAAAAGGTTCCTTTCTTTTTTCCTCTTTTCTTTTCTGTTCCTTTATCACTTAATGGTTTCTTCTTTCCTTCTATTTCTCTCATTTCCTATCTCCTCTTGCTGTTTTCTTCTTCTTTCTGTCTCCCTTCATCACTGTAGTTAATCATCTACTTTCTTAAAGATCTGTCATTGAACTAGAACACCTACAGGGACTGACTGCTATAAGACATCTGTTTGATATCCGTCACACAACGAAGAGACTAGGAGACACAAGCTTACACTTCTAATAATTTATTTATTGGATGGAAAAGTTAATGACCTTAACAAGAATATTAATAAGCAGCAACTTCACATACGCAGCTGCTTCACGAATAGGAATAAAAAGGAACATGAAAAAGTGTTTTCTTCTAAAATGGTACTGGAGCTTAAAAAAAAAAAGTTATCTCTAGTATCTTTCCAGAATTTTTTTTCCAGTTGTTGGTGAGGTGATTCAGGCTTATGGTGGCCCCATGTGTTTTAGAGTAGAACTGTGCTCCACAGGGTTTTCAATGGCTAATTTTTTGGAAGTAGATTGCCAGGCCTTTCTTCTGAGGCACCTCTGGGTAGACTTCAATCTCCAAACTTTCGGCTAGTAGCCAAGCACATTAACCATTTGCACCATCAAAGGACTCTTTTCCAGAATTACTTACCTGAAAATATTCTGTATTAGAATGTTTATTTTTGTTACTGAATCTAAAATGATAGTACCCTACCTCACACCATTCACATGTGTTAATTCCAGGTAGATTAAGAGCTAACCATAAAATATACAAACAAAAACCAAAAAAAAAACAAGTGTTAGGGGGAAATCTACCTAATCTTGAAATGGGAAAGGCATTCCTAAGCAAGATTCAAAATCCGGCAACTGTCAAGGAAAAGAATAAAGAATCTGATTACATCAAAATTTGAAACTTGTTCTAGAATTAACAGACCACCTATATAACAGACAGAGTCCACAACACTTAAAGAGCTCTTACAAATCAGTAAGAAAGGCAATCCTGTAAAAAAGTGACAAAGGATAACAAGAGGCAATTCACATAAGAAGCAGAAGTGGCCTATAAACCTACGAAAAATGCTCAGTGTAATATGAAAAACTACAAATTTAAAACTTGCCATTTTTGGCCACCAGAATGTCAAAAATAGAAGGAAATAACGCTCAGTGTTGTAAGGGCATGAGGAAATGAATTATCTCACATGGTGGGAGTCTACTGCTATAACCATGTTGGATGGCCATTTGGTAGCATCCATCCAAATATAAAATGTTCATAATCTCTGACAAAATAATTTTACCTCTAGGTAATCTAGCCTCAGAAATAGTTGTGCATGTGCAAAAGTATCTACAACCTTGTAGATGTATTACAAGGATATTCACAACAGCAAAATTTAACAGTGGGAAGTTCAAAAAACCTAAAATGCTACATGAATTATGATACATTCATACTACGAAATACTAATACACATGCCATTAGAAAGACTGAGACATATCTATATGTACCAACATAGAAAAATCTCCAAGACACATTATGAAGTGAAAAATGCAAGCTGTAGAACAGTATTATAATATGACCCCATATACTGCTTTTAAAAGCTCTATTATGTGTACATGTGTGTGTGGAGTATGCATGCATAGGGTCATACAGCTTCTGGAAGGAAATGCACCAATCTGTTAACAGTAGGGAGATAAGTGGAGATAGTATGTGTAAAAGGAAACTTTCATGTCTTACTTTATATCTTCTGTATTGTTTTGATTCTTTCACAAAAATATATTATCGTGCAATTAAAATTTAATGAGGACAGAAGCCTCAAACACTTTCAAAATGCTAACTATAATAAAATTCTGATTTTCTAAAAAGGTTTCCCTTTTACAACAAAGAGTGCACATCTAGAAAAGGCGGCAGAGACTGGTGATTCAGAACTCCCAACCAGAATGCTTCTTTTGCTATTTGCCAGAAAACTCTAAGTGGTGAGGTCCTCTTACATACCAAGCATGTGACAGCAGCTTTGCTTGACAATCTTTTTGCGTGTCGCTGGTCAGATTCCTCTCTTCCCCACAGAGGCAATCTAAACTTTGCATCACTCATGGGAAGTCTCTTATCCTTATCCCGCTCATCTAGTAGAATACCTTCCTATTTTCACTAAAATAACATGGATTGGGGACAAATGGTTGTCCTTCTGTCCCAGGGCCTACAAATTCATGTGTATGTAGACGAATCCTCACTTCTTTCTTCTAATCTCAGGAGCCTCATCTGCTCCCACCTCCTCCTGTGCCCTCAGAGACTCTACTCCTGTATCACTCCCTTTATCTTTTCATTCAACTTCTCTCTCTTAGCCGGCTCATGTGCCTGAGCTGAGAAGTATACTAAAATTGCTCCCATAGTTAAGAAAATACTCCCTCCAACCTAACTGTACCACTATCTACTCTCTTCCCTCTCATTGCCTACTTTCAGAGCCAGGTTTTTAAAAAATAAGTGTTGTATAAAAAATGATTCATAATGAATGATGTGTACATAAAAATAAATAGCAAAAGATAATCTTTTAAAAATGGATGTTATATATGCTTTTAAAATATTATGCATTAAATTTAAGTATACTTAACATTTTAATAAAGGAAAAGAAAAACTGCTGACATCTACTGACTTTTTTTTCAGTTCACTCATGATTTTTAATATCACTCATTGAGGTAAAATGAAAACAGCAATATTTAAAAGGTACAATTTGATAAGTTTTGGCACATGATGTGATGAAACCATCACCACAATAAAGGTAATGAACACATTTAACACCCTGAAAAGTTTCCTCATGCCCCGTTTTGTACCCCTTTCCTTCCCAGGCAACCACTGATTTATAGATCAGTTTGCATTTTCTAGAATTTTATATAAATGGAATCATACAATATATACTCGTTTATGTCTGGCTTCTTTCAGAATGATTTTGAGATTCATCTAAGCTGTTGCATATGTTAATAGGTCCTTCCTTTTTATTGTTGAGCAGATTCCATTTTATGGATATATCACCATTTGTTTATTCACCTGCTGATGGGCATTTCATGAACAAGTCTTTGTGTGGACATATGCTTTCACCTCTCTTGAGTAAATACCTAAGCGTGAAATAGCTGGGTCATGTCGTAGATGTATGGTTAATTTTTAAGAAATGGCCAAAATGTTTTCCAAAATGGTTGTACTATTTTACGTTCTCACCAGCTGAGTTATAAGACTTCTAGTTCCTTTATATCTTCAGCAACACATGATATGATCAGTCTTTTTAATTGTAGCCATTCTAGCAGGTATATGGAGCCCTAGTGGCAGAGTGGTTAAGCACTGGACTGCTAACTGATAGGTCGGCAGTTTGAATCCGCCAGCTGCTCCTCAGAAACCCTATGGGGCAGTTCTATTCTGTCCTATAGGGTTGCTACAAGTTGAAATCAACTCGATGGCAATGGATTTCTGGAAGGGTAGCACATTAAGGGCTCAGACTTGATAGTAATGGGTTTGGTTTCTTGTTTTTGTAAGTACAGTGGTATCTGATTAATGATGGTAAGCATCTTTATGTGTGTTTATTTGATATCCATATATCTTTTCTGATGAAGCGTCTGTTCACATATTTTGCCCACTTTAAAACTGGGTATTTGTCTTATTATTGAATTGTAATAACTCTTTCTATATTTTAAGAACAAGTACTTTATCAAATGTACATTTTGCAAACATCTTCCAGTTTGTGGGTTGCCTTTTCATTTTTAGTAGCAGTGTTATTTTGAAGAGCAAAAGTTTTTAATTTTGATGTTCAACTTATTTTTTCTTTTCTAGTTTAGAATTTTGTGCTGTATGTAAGAAATCTTTCCCAACCCAAGGTCACTAAGATTTTCTCCTATTTCTATTTCTACAAGTTTCATAGTTTTAGCTCATATTAAAATCTGTGATCCATTTCAAGTTAATTTTTGTATATGGTATAAGGTAAAGGTTGAGGTTTGTTTTTTTCTTTTTTTTAAATATTGCTCTCCAATTGTTCCAGCTCTATTTACCGAAACAATTATTCTTTTCCCATTGAATTTCTTTGGCACATTGTAAAAAAAAAATCAGTGTCCACATGGGTGAGCCTATTTCTGGATTCTCTGTTCTATTTCACTATTTGCCTACCGTTATATCAATGCCCAGATGCCTTTTACTGTAACATTGTCTTAAAATCAGACAGTACCAACTTTGTTCTCCTTTCCCAAAGTTGTTTTGATTATTCTAGTTTCTTTGAATTTCCATATATATTTTAGAATCAGCTTTCTAGAAAAAGCCTGCTCAAGTTTTCACTGGAATTACATAGAATCTATAGCTCAATGTGGAGAGTTGACATCTTAACAATAAGTCTTATGATCTCTGGGCCTGGCATATCTCTCATTTATATAGGTCTTTAATTTCTCTCAGCAGTGTTTTGTTGCTTTCAATGGATGGGACTTACACATCTTTTATCAAATTTATTCCTAAGTTTTTCATATTTTTTGATGCTACTATAAATGGTATTGATTTTAAATTTCATTTCAAATTGTTTGTTGCTGATACACAGAAACTCAGTTGATTTTTGTATACTGACCAAGTATCCTGCAACCTTGCTAAACTCAAGTGAGTTCCAGTTCTAGTAACTTTTTGTAATATCTGTAAGATTTTCTACAAAGACTATAATATCATCTGTAAATAAGACAGTTTTACTTATTCCTTTCCAGTGGGGCTAGTTTGTGTTTTTTTCTTGCCTTATTGCACTGGTTAGAATCTCTAGGAAAACGTTACGTAGAAAGAATAATCATTATTTGCTGGATACCATTCAGACTTTTTTTTCTAGTGTATATAGAGACAAAAACAAATAGCTAAACAGCATTTCTAAATAATGGGATAGTATTAAAATATTATTTTAAAATATCATGTATTGAATTTAGGATTACATGATTTTGACCCCCCCCCAAAAAAAAGGTAAAAAGTGAAACCAGAACTGATAAACTTTAACCAATGTTTTTTACTTTAAGATATTAATTTCTAAATAGACTAAAATTAAGAAAATGGTACATGAGAAACATTAAGAGTTTGGAATTATATTGTCAAGATTACGAACACATTCTGTTCTGTTACTATAATTCCCATAGTTGTTTAATCTTGGTTCTACATAAAGACAGATTCCCAGGTCATCTCTAGTCCACTCCTTCATTTGCATTCATCTCTTGATTGACTGGACTTTGCTGTGCAAGAGTTTCAAAGGAGCCCAAGAACTTAGGAAAGTCTTTCCAAAGTTCTTATACGTTTGAGAATGTGACTGTTGCCTTTACCATAAAAGGTTGGCTGGACCACATGTGAGATTCTTGGAGCATACTTTCTTTCCCTTAGAACTTTGTAAATGCTGTTCTATGATCCTTTGTCAACTAATATTGCCGTACAAGTCTGAGAACAGCTTGATACTTGCTTTTTCTTTTGGAGTGTCTATAAAAATTATTATTTTTTATTCTTAAAGTATAGTAATTTTACCAGCATATGTCTTGATGTTGATTGTTTTACATAGTTTTTCTGGGACCCTGGATGTCCTCTTAATCTGCAGACACAAATTCTTAGATTAGTAAATTTCTCTGTATTTATAAATCTTTTAACAATGTTTCTAATCCATTTGTTGTTCTCTTTTCCAGGAACATCAATTATGCCAATTTGCATCTCTTTGGTTTCTCTTCCTTCTGTATCATGTCTTCTATAATAATTTTTAGATCATTCTTTTTCCATTTTGATTTCTTCAAGATTATCCACCATGAATTTAGTCATTTAACAAGTATTTATTAGAGTAAGTCCTAGGCACTCTTCTCATACTGGAGATACAGCAGCAAATAAAAGACAAAAATTCACCCCTCATATTGCTTAAGTTCTACTGGAATATACTATTCCTGACTTCATTTCGTTTATTTGTTGTTTTTTTAAATGGGGCTTTCCTTTTGTAAGATTTTTATTTTTCTCTTTTCTTTTTCTGAGCTTACCTAGTACTTGTTTTCTTCGACTGTTTTATCCTCTTCAAACAATCTCTCCCTCTCTCTACGGGAGATTCTATTATTTTTAAATTTCCTTGAGACTATGGAATACTGCTAAGTTTTCTTGCAATTTTTTTTCTTTTTTGGGTTTTCATCTTATGATGTTTACACTTGCCCTACCTTTGTACTTTTTGTCAGTTTATCTGAATGTTATGCAAATATCTCTCCTCCTATAACGTTTTCCTCTCATGGTTTCTGTGACATCAGTCTCTCCTAGTTTTCCTGCTACTTCCCTACCTGCTCCTTCTCAGCTTCTTTCAGACTACTCTTCCTCTGTCCTTTCTTTAAAAAGCTGTTATTCCCCAACAATTCACTCTTGGCTTTGTGCACACTTTATGCCTTCTTGATAACAAATCACTTGCTTTTAGTTACACTGTCTCCAGTGCCTAGAACAGTGCCAGATCTATAGTAAAAGTTCAGTTAAAAAAATGTTGAATGAATAACTCCCATGGACATTTCGATCCTGAATCTTGTCCCTGTGCTTCAGACTCACATCCCAGATGCTCTACATGATGCATTCAGTGTGCCTAAATCTCACTGGCCCTCCTAACTAAAAGATAAATTCAAAAACAAATCTATTCCTCCTCTAATAGCTTCTGTCTGGAGGAATTATGTTACCATCTGTCAAATTATCCTCCCTCTCACTCCCATTTCATTTTTTTGTTCTGCATAAGTACGTAATGGTCTCATGTCTGAATCGAAAACCAGGAAACGGTCATAAATTCTAACTTTCCCTGTAAATATTAAGGCACTCTCTAGCTCAATGATTTGTAACTGGAGGTAGTACCACAGTTCCCTAACTCCTATTCAGGAAATTTAGGAATGTGCAAGAGCTTTTGGTGGTCAAAATGGATGGCTGGGAGGGGGCACTACAGACATACAGTGGGTGGAGACCAGGGAGGCTAAATGTTGGGCACTTGTCAGGAGTCCCACATAACAAAAACCTGTCCAGCCCCAAATACTAAAAATGCCATAGAAACCATGCTCCTAGCTATTTTTTTTTAAGCCACAAGATGGCAATAAACTCTAAGATAAAGTTCTGAAAGATCACTTTTCTGGCTAAACAGAAACATGTCTTTCTAAATGTCTAAACAGGAAAAAATATTTTTGTGATTGAAAATGATGAAAACCACTTTTTAATGAAGCTATGCATTCCAATTATCATTGGTAATGGAGATCATGATTCTTTCCGAATAAAAATGGCACAAAAATTCCCACACTTCTGCTGAAAACCTCATTCTGCTAAAAGGCACAGATGTGACAAATTCTTCATTTCTCAATAATTTCATCTTTTAGAAAGGCAAATAAACAACTGTGGCAATAGCATGGTATATAATCTTTGTCCTTTAAAGACACACAGCCAAAAAAGCTCCGATGCCAAGTCTGAAGAATCAGGTTAGACATCAAACTGATATCTTTTTAAAAAAATTAATACCAAGCCATGACAATAAAGTATTAAGTCTCGTTTTCTTCAGTGGCTTATAAATTAGCTCCTAAGGCAATTATAAAATGTTCTAAAATTGTTTCAAGGAAAGGAAATAAGAACTATTGGTATTTCCCATTATGACAACGTTAAAATAGATAACATTCTGAGACTAAGTTCTGGTATGCTTATTTAAGAAACCAATTATTTTATAGTCCTACCTTTAAACAATATGCTTGTTTATTTTAAGGGCTTAGTTTAGTCATTTGTTCCACAAAATACACCTAGATATTGAAGTATAACTCAGTTAACCTCTACTTCCTAGCAGAGACAGTATAGAGGTCTAGAAGTTAAGAACACTGGGCTCTAAAATCAAACTGCCTGGGTTTGAGTCTTGACTCTGCCACCTTGTAGGTATGTGACGCTGGGCAAGTTACATAATCTTTCTGCGCCTTGGTTTCCTCATTTGTAAATGAGAATAATGTAATACCTACTTCATAGTGTTGTTGTAAGGATTTAAACAGATGGCACATATAAAGAACAATAGTGCCTGGCACATAACAAATATTCAATAAATGTTAGTAGTGGTATTTGCTGTTTATTATCCTTACTATTATTTATTCTGGTTTTTGGAAAATTAGTGCTTGTACGGGGATCCCTTAGGTCAGAAATGAAGAAAGTGTTATCAGAATTTAACCTCAGCAACCCCATCTTCTATCATGGTATCTAGAGAAAGAATCCTAAACAAGTAAATTTCACTAGGTGTCATGCCTTTGCAGGCTCCAGATCCATAAACCTAAGCTACGCTCCAATTAGGAATCCTATTTTACTGCTTTCCAAGTTCTTGAAACTGTTCGTTCGGCCCCATCTTGTACAATGTCCACAGCTGATGAGGCTGTAATGTTCTCTCAGGGCACACTCACGCTGCAGTGCTGCAGAAGCAGCTGAAAATGTGTTCCAACTCTCTGCGAAGTATTTTAATAAACAGACACTGGAGTGGTGGCCTCGGTGGTTGCCAATGGAACATGCAAAGTAAAGACATTATTGATAGCATATGGGTGATTTCCTATATTCCAAGATTAGATCTGAATTACATCTTTCCTAAACAAACTAAGAATATAATTCCAACAAAAATTAAGATGGCCAAAAGGAAAAAAACAAAAAATCGAAGAGTTAAAGGAGCTTTTTCTGTCTCTGAGCGTGGTGGGGCTACTAGTGCTTACCCACTTCAGGTTCCCCTTCCCGGGTACGTGAGAAGCACGAGAAGATGACATGTCCTAAACCCTTATATTAGGCAGGGCCATGTGCCTCGTTTTCACCTAAAAATATATAAGCAGAAGTGACACTGTGACTTCTGGGTTGAGGCATATAAGAGCTGGTGTGCCATACCCACGTTCTCTTTTTCTTGCAAAACACATATTGAGACAGTGGCCTCATAAAACAGAGGGAGCCTGGATCCTAAGCCACAGGATGAAAGAGAGCTGTCAGTGGCCCATGTTGGTCTTGGCATGAGGGAGAAATAAACTTCTGCTGTGCTATGCCAATGACATTTTGGAGTTTCTTACTGCAGCGTAGCCTAGCCTAGCCTGACAAATGCACTGAGGTACTTCAGTTTCCTCTCTGCACACTACCAACCAAGCAACAAGACAGGTAAAAGAGGTGGGAGAAAGTACAGACTAGTGCACAGAAAAATGGAAGAGTTAGAGAATGCTGGCAATCTTTGGAAAATGAGGAAGCAAAAGTAGAATTACATTAAGACAGCAAATCTATGTTCCTTATGGAGGCTTAGAGATCCCACCCGGCACCTTTGTTCTGGCCATGGAATGTCTTTGCATACAAGATGAAAATATTCAAAGAGCAATTCTTACCTGCGTAACTGAGCATTTTCACTTCTTAGTGGTTGCATGGCCAATGCTATTTCAACTTGAATATTTGTGTTTCCACTTATTGCTGGAAGCAGAGACATGCACGCCTCCAGTTCTGTAACCAGCCTCTGAATTTCTGAATCCCCTACAAAAGGCAGAAGAAATGAATAAAAACAATATTGTAGGCTGTTTTTGGTAAGGTTATTAGTATGTATTACTAAAAAAGAAAATTTTTATAACTATGTACATATTTGCTATAAATAAATTCGACTCAGTTATTTACAAGTCCCATTTTCCTCCTTCTTGCTGCCTGTATTAGCTTACTCGGAAAAATTCTAAAGATATTAAGGTCAGTAAATTCATGATTAAGCATAAACCACAGGATTATTATATTAGTGGTTTTCTTCAGTTAAAGAATCTCACAGGAAGGTAGTTTACACATATCTACCAGTTCATATTTACCAAAAGACAATACTGGGCTCCTAAATTGCTTGCAGTAGGAGCATTTATAACACAACCTTTGATTCTGGCATAAACAAATAATTTACCTTAGGTAACTGATTTGGCAAAACGGTGAGTGAGGTTCTACAAAGATTAGGTTTCACTATTTAATTTTATAATACTAGATTTAGCACATCCAGCCACGCCTCATTTGACTGCCATCAACAGCAGCACCATCCTGCTATCAGCTGCAGGGCGTGGATGGTTTCGGAGGCGGCAAGCAGGTACAGGTGGAGGGGAGATATGAGATCTTCTGTCTTTTGTTGTTGTTGTTCCCTCACTCGCCTTCAAATTATCTGTGAACTGAAAGCATCTACGAATACTAACTGTGTGATGACCAAAAGAGGTAGAAAGTATATTCTAAGTGTCATGGATTGAATAGTGTCCCCCCAAAACTTCTGTCACTCGGCTATGTCATGATTCCCAGTATCTGAGCTTATCTAACATTTTGTCATCTGATGTGATTTTGCTATGTGTTGTAAATCTTGCCTCCATGATGTTAATGAGGCAGGATTAGAGAAGTGATGTTAATGAGGCAGAACTCAATCTACAAAATTAGGCTGTGTCTTAAGTCAGTCTTTTTTGAGATATAAAAAAGAGAAGCCAGCAGAGAGACATGGGGGACCTCGTATTACCAAGAAAGAAGTGCCAGGGGCACAGCACATCCTTTGGACCTGGGGTTCCTGCGCAGAGAAGCTTGTAGTCCAGGGGAAGACTGATGACGAGGAACTTTCTCCAGAGCTGACAGAGAGAGAAAGCCTTCCCTTGGAGCTGACGCCTTGAATTTGGACTTCTAGCCTACTAGTCTGTGAGAGAATAAACTTCTGTTTGTTGAAGCCATTGCTTGTGGTATTTCTGTTATAGCAGCCCTAGATAGCTAAGACACTAAATTACAAAAATTACTCAATTCCACAGGGTATTTCAACACCCTGATAAAAAATACATGAACACAGGAGACAACTGTGCCCGATTACCAAGCAATCCTCTACCAACCCGGTGTAGAACAGTTTTACTTATGGGCTTTGGAGACAGAGAGTTGGGCTCCACCACTTTCTAGCAACACAATGTTAGTCAAACTATTTAACTCTTAAAGATGAACGTAAAATATGTCATTAATAACTTTTTATATTGATTACACGTTAATAGTCTACATATATTGGGCTAAATAAAACATATTATTTAAAAAAAATTATTTAACTTTTCAAGCCTGGGTTTCTTCATGGTTAAATGAAGATAATAACAGTATCTCACAGGGTTGCTGATAGAATTAAATGAGATAATGTTCTCCAAGCCTCAGTTTCCTCATCTGTAAAATGGGGGCAATAACAGTACCTCATAGGGTTGCTGTGAGGATTAAATGAGATAATGTCTATAAAACACTTAGCACAGTGCCAGGGACATAGTAAGTATTCAACCAATGACAGCTACTATTGTTACTGTTATTATTATCGTTACCATGACAAAGTATTTGGTTAGGAAAATGTTAATAAATTAAAGGTCTGAAAATGCATCAATTTTAACACATTGACAATTTGGATTAATGATGCTATTTTTCTACAGCTACATTTTGAATTTGGTATTTTTTTGTCTGTTGGCAAACATTATTCAATCAGTGCTTCCACAATCAATTACTGTTTCCCCAGATAACAAATCGGTAACACACTTCAAGAAAAAGTCATTACTTTAGAAAATACATACATAATGAAAACGAATACAACCTGGCTCAAATATCACGTAAGTCCACCTAAGACATTTTTCATGATTCAATTTAAAAAATCCTAAAAGTAAACTGAAAAGAGCATTACCATAAAATGTTTTGGCTACCTCTCAAAGCGAGACGTGTGAAACAAAATAACAGCTGTTACTAAAGAAGTGATGGGCACCTTTCAGCCAAGGATTAGACAGGCCCATAAAACAGAAGCAGACTAAATGGGCACACCAACCCAGGGGCAAGGACGAGAAGGCAGGAGGGGACAGGAAAACTGGTAATGGGGAACCCAAGGTCAAGAAAGGGAGAGTGCTGACACATTGTAGGGTTGGAAACCAATGTCACAAAACAATGTGTGTACTAATTGTTTAATGAGAAACTAATTTGCTCTGTAAACCTTCAACTAAAGCACAATTTAAAAAAAAAAAAAAAGAAGAAGAAGAAAGAGTGATGGGGAGAAAATCTCTGTACCTTTTTCAAGCGGGAAAAAGAATCAATCTACTCCAGGGAATTAATCATCAATTAATCTCTGACCGCTAAAATTTTATCTCCACAAATTCTCTTAGATTAAATCTTTTCAAGGTCTCTTTGGATCAAGTAGAATGAATATACACTTGCAAGCAAAAGGCTAAATGTTTGATATTCCCTAAGACATTTCAAATTCACAAGGGGGTAGGGCAGGAAAGGGATTCAAAACCTAAAAGCGTAAAACAGGCAGAACTCATTTCCTTGTTGGCTTAAGACACAGTTCTGTGGAAAATACCCCAAACTCCGCATTGATTATTCTAAATTTAAATGATGGCTAAATAATATGACGGTGCTATTTAGCATACCACTATGCCACAGAAAAATATAAAGAAAGTGCTCAGCTACCTTGTTCTACTACCAGGGACTTGAGCTCTCCCAACAAATACTTTATAGTTCTAGCTTTGTCGGTGGTCTGGTTCACATTTTTTGCCTTCTGTGCATCCTTGACAGTTCTTGCCTCTCGCAAACGTATGTTTAACTCCTTTCCTTCACTGGTGGCTTCTCCAGTATTTTCCCTGGCACATTTCTTTTCATTAGTGGCCAAGAAAGCTGGCTGTGTTCGAGCAGGGCTTCGGTGTGTCTGACTGTCCGAATGAGTTTCCTTTCCATGACAACGCAACAGAGACATATATGTTTGGAGACATTTTAGTAGGTCTGCGTCCTTAGAGACATTTAGCAGGTCTGCTTGCTGTGGAAGAATTCCATCAGCAAGACCCAGCTGGGGATACACTGGGATAGCCGATTTATCGGATTTGGGCAGGCTGCGTGGAGCTCCAGGACTGGTATTGAAGGAACCCCTTGGAGCATCAGTAGAGCTCACAGACACTGTTTTACCTTCTGACGCAAACTGGTTGTCACTATCAGTCTGAACGTCCTAAAGAAAGAAAAAAAATACGTTAACTCTTCAAAAGTGCAAGCATTGGCTTCCAGGCATTGATTAGAATAAACTCAAACCAGAAATATTAGAAAATGACTTTTTGCACGATGGAGTTACAGATGACCAGTGAGTAAACGAGATTTCTCCTCAGTACAGTGAAGACTCTAGTTTTTTACAGCTTAGTGAGTTCAGTCTGCAACACAGGAACATGGCAAGGCTGTGACTAAGATAGACTGTTCGCAAACACCACAACTGGTGTAAAGGCGTCAAAAATTAGCTGCGTTCATATTTCCACTCTGGGGAACTGTAGGAAAAGAAGCTCAAACACACAAAAAGCTTTTGCATAAACATACTTCCAGAAACGTTACAGTACTAAAAACCTGGCTGTTACCTAAATGTCTAACCACAGGGGAGTAGTGACACCAGCCTATGGTATATCCACTAAATATAGTAATAACCACTCATTAAAAATTTACAAAAGGCATATTTTAATACAGAAGTATGCTTACAATAAAATGTTAAGTGAAAAAAAGCAGCATATAAAATTTAATTATAACTGTATTTCAAAAAGAAAGCAAACTTAACAGCAACAACCAAAGAAACCAGAAAACAAAATCTCACAGAGAATTAAATGATTAGAAAGCACTCTATCAGTGTGTTAATAGAAATTGTGCTTGGGTGGTAGGGATGGGTGATTTCTTTTTTCTATTGTTTTCCACACCTCCCGCCCCTCCTTCCCCACTTTCTACCCTACCACTGTCCTTAATAATTAGGTATTTTTCTAATAAAAATAAACTTGAAAAAGATAATTAGTCTTCATATCCTACTGCATTAAGATACAATCAACAATCAGTACATTCAATTGTCCTTACTACGATGACAATTTTTACAGGCAAATCATTCCCTGTACAGTACAAAAATGTACCCACAGAATGAACCACTGGAGGGCAGGATGGCCGCTGAGGTGACTGGACTGGGGTGGAGGTCGGCAAGCCATAACTAGAACGCGGAGTTGCCTGAGATTCTAAAAGGTAAGAGGGAGAGAAAATCACTCACATCTCATCCTGCTTACACAATAACCACGTGATTTAATTACAGCTTCTATTCATGCTTTTAAAAACATTATTCATACTAACCAGAAGCAGAAACAGTATGGCAAGGTATAACAGGAATTCCACTAGAGCTGTTCTTTGAAGCCAAGTCATTCATCAGTGACATCTGAGTCTGCACGTGCTCACAGAGGGCTTGGTATATTATGGGTGAATACATTCTATAATGATCTTGTAATAACCGATTTTGTGCTATGTCTGATGAGTCTCTTTCATTTCTAGCAGAAGCTTCATCCGGTATCTGTTTCTTATTATCTGAAGATACTAATGTGGAGGAAGGAAAAAAAAAAGTTCTTGAAATAGGATTCTTCAAAAATTTTCAGAATAGGGTCTTAGGGACAAAAAGCACTCTCAGAAGTAGCCCGATTCAACATGATATACTTCACAGAAAGGCTTTACCACTATCACCCCTAAAGAAAATCACCTCAAATTCTTTTTCAAAGTAGGTAGGTAATAAATTGTTTCCCCCAGTCAAAAATTATCCATACTATTCTTTAATATCTCCATTAAATGCTACTTGTGGAATTTCTCCTTCGATTACATTCTGATACAAAGAGCTCTTGAGGGTGTTACGTTCTCTCTAAAGTCCAATAAATATCCTTCACGTTGCCCCTGGCCCAGTTCATGCTCCCAGGGGAAAACGGAGTAGGAAAAACAGAGTACTTTGTGGTAATTCTGATGCTTTGACTGTAAAGAAAATCAAAGCTTAGAGATCATGAAAAGAAAAAAAAGACTTAATCTACACATTGGGGCTTCAAATTCTACTTTTCCAGCTATCTTCCCAAGACTCTCAACTCAAATTTTTTTTTCTAGCCAGGCCAGTTTAGTCACCCTACAGGCCTTTCTCACCTTTCCATAACATTGCTCATACGGACCCATCCCTTCCAATTCAATTCTACTCACTCACCAAGGCTCAGATGAGGGCTTGACTCTTCCATGAAGCCTTTGCTAATCATTCCAGTCCAGGGACTGTTCTTGTCGATCCCAGAGCACATATTTTCTATACAAATCATACCCCACTTACACATCGCCCTATATTGCTTATCTTTTCATCTCTTGTCCCTCTGACTCAACTATCAGCTTCTTTAGGCAGGGCTGGCTGCATCTTACACTTCATTATTTTCTCCCATAGAGCCTGGTATTAGTCTATGTACAAAGTAGAAACCTGGTATTAATAAACTAATAAATCAAAAACAACAAAGTTTTCTACAAAGCACTACTGTATAGATCAGTGCCAAAAATCTGAAATGTATTCCCCTGTCTAGTAACATTCCCTTCTGAAATGTTTTTTAAAGACTACTGACAGCAGTCAGAGTGTTCTGGTAGATCATAGGTTATCAGGGTACAAAGTAAGTTTAGAAAAATATATAGCTTTCGGCAGTACCTACCAAAGACGAATACACACATATTCTATGACACAGCAGTCCTACACCTGGGTATATACCTAAAAGAAATGAGTGCTTATGTCTGCTAAAATATGTACAGAAGAATGTTCATAACAGTTTCATTAGTAGTAGCCCAAAACTGAAAGCACCCAAATAACCATCAATAGAAATGAGTAAATAAATTGTGGTATAGGGTTGCTGTAAGTCAGAATCAACTTGACAGCAATGAAAACAGGCATTCAATGAAATAAACTGCGGTATACAATGAAACCTTATACAGCAATGAAAAAGAACAAATTACTTATACACACAACTACCTGGATGAATTTAGCAGACACTAGGTTGTATGAAATATATCAGACACAAGAGTACATAGTGTATGATTCTGTTTACATGAAGTTCAAAAACAGGCAAAACTAGCCATTAGAGATGGAAGTCAGATTAGTGGTTACGCAGGAATGAGGCATAGGCTGTGGAGGTGCTGATGGTGAGAACACTGACCAGGAGGGAGCCCTACAGGGTGCTGAAAATGTTCTGTATCTTGATCTGGGTGGTGACTACATGGGTGTATTCATATGCAAAAATAATCACTGAGATTGATGTACTTAACTTTACAAGAGTTATTCCTCAATTTAGAAATATCTTTTTTTAAGTTAAATTAAAAACTACACAGAATCCTTCAATATGTAAACATGTAATACATAGCTTATTGAAAATAAAAACATTGCTAAAAGTATAAAACTTAAGTGCAACAGCAAAAACCAAAAAAGTTAAAAGCAGATTACATACCATAATCAGTAAAAACGGGGAAAAAAAATTTAAGATAAAGACTGCTAAATGAATATTTGACTATGAATATGGTTGGCGATTCAATGGCTCCATTTTGACTTGCTGTGTTTCCTTTTGAAAACACTCTACTCCTGTGAACGCACTTCCTAGGCCAGAATTCATAAGCTTTAGTACTTATTAGCTGAGTAACCTCGGGCAAATTACTTAATGTCTCTGGGCTCCTTTTTCGCACCAGAAAAATGGTGATAATAAGAGTACCTATTTCAAAAGGTTGTTTTGAGAATTAGTAAAGGAGATAACACTTGTAAAACATTTAGATCAATGTCTAGCACATACAAGAACTCAATAAATGTTCTCTCTATTACCAAATGGCTGCAAAGCCTTTAGACAAATAAATATTTCATATTCATAAATCTTCCCACTTGATATCAGTAAGTACCCGATACCTCTAAGTATGTTCCCTCTAAGGAGATTAAAACCGAAAGCAATAAGTTATTCGTTATCTGAACAGACGAGCTACAGCAAAAATGGTTAAACAAGTATCTGTAAAACTATGTAGTTCTTACTGGAAATCCAATTATAATACACCAAATGGAAAAGTAACCTCTGAAATATTTTCATTTGGAAATTTAAAATGGGTGAGAGGGTGAGATCAGAGTTAACCCACGGCTGTCCAATCACAGATTTCAGGCCTGCGGTGTAAACAGCATCACACCAGCCCCGCACTCTTCCTTTCCTCCCGATCTCCCGGTCTCTCTTCTGCTCTTGGATTATATTTGGCCCCTCAAAAACAAAACGGTCTGGTGTGAGGAATTCTCAGATTTCATACTCATACTCCCAGGCGTTGGCTCTAATTCACTTTCTTTTCCAGGGCTGTCGTCTACAAGCTCTGATAAAGCTGAGCTCTAATATTATGCCTCTCAGCCACCAAATGTCATCATCCAACATAAACTGATCAATGCCAAACAATTTCTTAAAAATTAAAGCTTTAGAAAGACTTTCCATGCTCCCTAATTAATCCCATCCATATGAAACTATACTGATAATGTTGAATGTTTGGATTTAAGATACAAAGCCTTCAAAGCAAATAATCCAAGACAGGTAATATCAAACTGACAGAAAAGATTGCATTTATATTGCTACTATACAATTTTAAAATAAACAAAACAAACCACCAACAACAATAAAAAGAGCCTGTTACTACACAAATACAAATGGAGTATTTTTTTCTTGCTCTTGTTTCATTACACCAAAGCACTTTCCATGAAAATTGTACCTAACCGATCAGAATGGCAATGTTTAATTGGTGTCAGTTGATAAATTTATTCATAAACCACTAGAATTCATGAAAGGTATGCACTTACTCAGTCCACAAAACTTTTCTAGTCCTTGCATTCTTCCTGAGGTACAAACACTGGATGTTGTTCCACAGTCTGACAGGTGAGAAAATCTCTGCCACCCAAATATAGAACAAACATCTAATGCAGATAGGAGCCATGCACTGTAACTGTCTGTTATAATTTGAAATATGTAAGGGAAAACCTGGCCTTGATCGGGGCAATCAATGCTTAAAGGATTCTGTCTGTGGTGGTTTATTGGCCCAGGTGAGGGCAGCAATGTATGTATGTTACTGAAAGCAGTCACATACCCAGAGCATTCAACACAGTTGCTAATTAAAAAAAAGATTTTTTTTTTCTTTAAATGTCAGGAGCACTTCCAAGTTCAGCGTATATCTGCAACTGCTTCTCTGCCTCCTTACTCCATTCTACATCAAGGCGCACTTACTTGACTCCACAGAACCTCAGTGAAAAGGCAGGTCCCAGAAAGAAAGTACATAAGGATGCGCCCGAAGATAGTTGTAAAAATGGCAGTGCAGAGGCATCTGACCTCCTCGTCTAACTACATAAGGGGGAAGGAGAATCTAGATCAACAGCCCAAGGCTTATTCCTATGAAGCAGAGGTCAGACATACCTCCTCCTCTCTCCAAACTTTTTACCAATTCTGACACCAGCCATCCCTCCCATGGCACTCTCTACTTCTCTGCTGGGTTCAGTAATTCATTGCAATGGCCTCACAGAACTCAAAGACCAAACTCACAGTTATGGGATTATTCAGGGAAATAACAGGGTACAGCTTGGGATCAGAAATGACTCAGGTTACAGTTCTCCAATCAGGACAGCTTCTTCTCAGCTGTGTCCGGAGGCAGGCCTCTCTCTGGCCCTCGGCCTCTCCTCTGCCCTGCTCTGGCAAGTGTTACAAAGCTTCTAGCTCTGTGGGTTGCAATCCCCACCACAGCTTTCTCCCGCTGGTCTCCTGGTTTCTGCCATCTTGTACCGCTATTGCTCTTGCTACTGCTGCACTGCCATCTCTCTCTGTCTTCTGTGTTATAGTTCCCTCTCTCTGTCTCCCGGGTCTAGGAGGTCCTCAGTGCAGGGACCCTGGGTCCAAAGAACACGCTCCATTCCCGTCTCTTCTTGGTGGTAGTGAGGCCTCCCTCTGCTCTAGGATTGGCTCTCTTTTAAGCCTAGCGCAATGGTAAAACTGACCAATCCACTCATTAGGGCTCCATACACCTTGTGTGCATGGTCTCACTCCCACAAGGGTGCCATGCACCTTATTTGCATTATTAGCAAGTTATCCAATCCCCTTGGTAGGCCACAAGCACCTTATTTGCATAGCCACACCCAGTCCTTTGGTGGGAGTTACAAGACATGGCAAGAAAAGCCATATAAAAGCAATCTATCGCACCACAAGAGTTAACACAAACAGCAAGTTAATGTATGTTAACATTAAAATGACATACAGATATTGTTTAACATGCTATAAGAGATTCCTTAAAGTTCTATTTATGATTACATCACTTGGGGTAATATGTAAAAGAGTGCAAGTGTTGAGCTTGATTTTTGTGTATTGTTGAACACTGTAATAACAGAGCAAAAACCTTGCAGATAGTGCTACAGAGTTTGGTAAACTAAAAAAGGTAAGAGTAGTTGAACAAAAAGGAAGGGAGCTTCTGCTTCTTAAGTCAGCCTTAGGAGTAAATAAAACAATGAAAACCATTTTCTAATCCTGCACCCCTAAAGGAGATTGTCCCATGGGAAGCAGGTCCTTCCTTCTGATGAACAAAGTCTAGGGGAAAGATAAGAATACTGTGCCCTGATCACAGGCCAGAATGGCTGATCTGACTCTAATCTAAGTGAAAATTTAATGCTGGGAAGCCAAAATGCCAGATATCTCCCATCTGCCCCACCAAATCCATCCTCCACTCATCTCCACCTTAGTCTCCCTGGGATGCTGATCTATATGGATTGTATTGTAGAAACAGACAGTCTTTTATGGGTCTCTCCTGCTCTTTCAGGACATGCTGGTTACGCCAAGAAAACAACAACCTTGAGGGATGAGGTACTGTTTCCCTCTGGGACGACGAGCAGGCTTGTTTACTGCTTGCTATAAAAGCAATGGAGTGGTACATACATACAATGGAACCACTACTCAGCAATAAAGAAAAAAGAGTTCCTAAGACGTCTGACAATGTGAATGAACCTGGAGGACATTATGTTGAGTGAAATAAGTCAATCACAAAAAACAAATATTGTATGACCTCACTTTTATGAAATGACATAAGTAAATACCCAGAAACTCATGTTCATCAGTGGTTACCAAGGATGGGTGGGGGGAAAAGGGGGACCCACTCTTTAGATAGTAGACACTAGTCATTTTTGGTGATGGGAAAGGTAACTCCAAATGATGGCAAAGTGTGCACAACTAGACAAGGTAAATGATGTCACTAAGATGTAGACAAGGAAAAAGGGCCTTTTCATAATTGGTATAGCATACATAATTTTGCAACAACCAAAAAATATATGTGCAAGTATATATGTATGTGTGTATACATATATGTGTATATATATATATATATATATGTGTGTGTGTGTGTGTGTGTGTGTGTATGTGCATGTATATGTGACCATATGCACATACATTCATATACGTAATAAAGCACATAGGGAATGCAGTTA
>NW_004443962.1:8697842-8710398 GCF_000243295.1 Trichechus manatus latirostris | reverse complement strand
CAATAGTCTCGTGGGACAACTTGATCAACTGGCCTCGTATAGTTCATAAAGTTTATGTTCTACATCCTAGCCTGGTGAGTAGCGTCTGAGGTATTAAAAGCTTGCGAGCAGCCATCTAAGATAGAACTATTGGTCTCTACTCATCTGAAGCAAAAGAGAAAGGAAATCAAAGATACAACCAAGAAACTAGTCTACAGGACTAATAGTCTACATGAACCACAGCCTCATCTTCCCTAAGACCAGAAGAAGCAGATAGTGCTCGGCTATCACTACCAACTGTTCTCATTAGGGCCACAATAGATGGACCCTGATAGAATGGGAGAAAAATGTGGAACAGAAACTCAAATTCTTAAAAAATCTAGACTTACTGGATCAGCTGAGACTGCAGGACTCCCCAACACTATTGCCCTGAGATACTCTTTAAACTTTGAACCAAAACTAGCCCCTTTTAGCTAAATAACAGATTGGCTCACAAAATAAAGAGTATCGCCCATGGTTACCGAGCTTCTTTAAAAAATCTTCCACGGAGATCAAATGGTCAACAATTACTCTAAAACGAAGATGAGAATGTTAAGGGGGCAGGCAAACTAGATTAATGGAAATAGAACAATCAGAAAGGAAATGAGAATGTTCATGCATTGTGAAGGATGTAACCAATGTCACTGAACAATCTGAGTAAAAATTGTTAAAACTGCTGTGTAAACCTTCACCCAAAACACAATAAAAAAATTAAAAAAAAAAAACAACAAGCAATGGATTCCCCGAGCTCAGTGTTCCTCAGATGCAACCCAAACTCCATAGCATCCATCTGGGCCCATCACGTCACATCCATGGGAAATGGTAAGGGGAAACCAAAGCAAATATGCTGCTTGCTGTGCCTTTGTCTATAACCTGGGAGCCTTGTGTCTTCTGCCAGCATCCATGACACAGTAATAGACTAACTTATTAGCATGCAAAGACAATAAAAATCAAATCCTGGACCTGACATCTACCACTGAGTCCAAGTCAATGGAAGCATCAGTGTAACAAAGAAGGGAAAAGGCATGAAGTCAGAGTACTTATTCCCGAATCCCTCCCACAGTCTGTCTGGGTGCCAGTAACCTCTCCTTCTCCTCATCCCTTAAGGCCTAGGGATAATAACTGCAGTGTTGCTGCTGCTACTAGTACTGGGCTACTGCACAATCCCTTGTGGTTTCCACACACCCCACTCATACCTTGGTAATGAGTCCCTTTGTAAATCAAACCAAACCAAACTCATTGCCAGAGTCAATTCCACCTCATAGTGACCCTATAGGACAGAGTAGAACTGCCCCATAGGGTTTTCAAAGAGCAGCTGATGGATTCAAATGGCTGCTTTTGGTTAACAGCCAAGCACTTAACCACTGCGCCACCAAGTCTGCCTTCTAAAATTATCCTAATTTGAGTGTTGCCATCTGTTTCCTGTTGGCAGCACCCTGACTAACAGAAGCAGTTAAATCAGGGTCCAGCAAGTTTGATTATGTTGTCGCTGAGAGGCCTGTAGAACATCCCAAATTAGAGTTCCTTGAGGAAGGGTGCCCTGGACAAGAAATAACCTGCCTTGACACAAGTAGATTAGAGGAATAGGCAGTTGGTGCCACCTTTGTACATTACGCCCCAACAAACAGGCCTCTTCTTTAATAGTTTAGACCAGTGGTCAGTAAACTTTTTTCTTAAAAAGGTCAGATAGTAAATATTTTAGATTTTGCAGGCCACACAGTGTCTGTCACAACTACTCAACTCTGCCACTGTACCACAAACGCAGCCATGGGAAATATGTAAACAAATGAGTATGGTTATGTTCCAATAAAACTTTATTTACAGAATAAGTACATGAAATAAATACCATTTACAAAACAAAACTGGCTGTGGTTTGCTGACCCCTGGTTTAGACCAACATTCCAATAGAAATATAATGGAATATATATTTATAGTATATGTATACGCAATACATATATACATGCAATATATATTTATAGTAGTCACATTAAAAAAGTAAAAAGGCATACATAAAACTAATTTTCATAACACACTTTATTTAAATCAATCCAAAATATTAATATTTGAACATGTAATTAATACAAAAATTGAGGTATTTTATATTTATTGTACTAAATTTTCTAAATCCAGTGTGTATTTTTCACACTTAAAGTACATCTCAGCCTGGACGCTAAATTTTCATCACAAATACTTGATGTGTATTTAGATTTAATAAAATTTACAAATGAAAAGGAATCCCTGTGTGGCACAAGAGGTTAAGCACTCAACCACTAGCCAAAATGTTGGCAGTTCGAGCCAACCCAGAGCTGCCTGAGAAGACAGCACTGGAGATCTGCTTCCAAAAGGTCACAGCCTTGAAAACCTGATGGAATAATTCTACTCTGCACACATGGGGTCACCATGAGTCGGAATCAACTTGACAGCAACTAACACCACCACCACTACAGGTGAGAAAGTAACTTTACTTGAAGTTTTCGAATAACTGGATTATCAATTTTCAAATTTAAATTTTAGAGCAGCTCTTTTTTTTTTTTAATTGTACTTTAAGTGAAAGTTTACAATTCAAGTTAGACTCTCACACAAAAATTTACACATACGTTGTTATGTGACCCCAGTTGCTCTCCCAATACCGGGACAGCACACTCCTCCTTTCTACCTGATTTCCTGTGTCCATTCAACAAGCTCCTGATCCTCTCTGCCTTCTCATCTCACCTCCGGACAGGAGCTGCCCATACAGTCTCACGATTCTACCTGAGCTAAGAAGCACACTCTTCATGAGTATCATTTTATGTCCCACCATCCAGTCTAATCTTTGTCTGAAGAGTTGGCCTCGGGATTGGTTTTAGCTCTGGGTTGACAAGAGAGTCTGGGGGCCGTGCTTTCTGGGGTTCCTCCAATCTCAGTCAGACTATTAAGTCTGGTCTTTTTACGAGTTCCACACCCCACTTTTCTCCTACTCCATCAGGGACTCTCTGTTGTGTTCCCTGTCAGGGTGGTCATTGGTGGTAGCCAGGCACCATCTAGCTCTTTCGGTCTCAGTCTTTGCAGTCTCTGGTTTATGTGGCCCTTTCTGTCTCTTGGGCTAATACTTTCCTTGTGTCTTTGGTGTTCTTCATTCTCCTTTACTCCAGGTGAGTTGGGACCAATTGATGCATCTTAGATGGCTGCTTGCTAGCTTTTAAGACCCCAGACGCCACTCACCAAAGTAGGATGCAGAACATCAAATTAAAATTTTAATTAATTAAAATTAAATAACACTTAAAATTCAGCTCTTCAGTTACACCCGCCATATTTCACGTGCTCTATAGCCACATGGAGGAGTCCTGGTTGCACAGTGGTTAAGCACTCAGCTGCTAACCAAAAGGTTGGCAATTCGAACCCACCAGGCGCTCTATAGGAGAACGATGTGACGGTCTGCTTCTGTAAAGATTTCAGCCTTGGAAACCCTATGGGGCGGTTCTACTCTGTCCTATAGGCTCACTATGAGTCGGAATTGACTGGACGGCAACAGGTTTTGGTTTTACAGCCCCGTGTGGCTAATGGCTACCACCTTGGACAGTGCAGGTAAATATGGGGCTAAATGTGACTGGTCTTCAAGGGGGGTTAGGGAACACTGAGGTAATTTGTTTCCCTTGCCTCTGTCCTCTAACTCAGGACCATCTAGAACATCAACCTCTATTCCCATAAATGCTCTACCCTCATTTTCTCAGCCTCTTTGCCTTATTGCCTTAGATGACTTTCTAGACTTCACCTTTTGCCGAAGCTGTACCTGAGCGTGTACTCCTGTGCTGACGTTGCTGGCCCACTTGAACTGTGGCACTAGCTAGTCCCATTTTTCCCCATCTGAATTCCCATTCTGGACTTCTGCATCTCCATTCCGGGCTACATTGTTCTACAGGCCTCTCAGCGACAACATAATCAAAACGTGCTTGCTCTAAGTTGTTTGCTGAACTATTGCACTTAGTTGAGTCAGTAAAATTAACTGGGTGTAAATGCCCTTAGTTACACCCCCCATCAATCAATGGCAGGTCCCCTTTCCTTACTATCTATCGAACTTGGAATTTTCCCTTCTTATGTACCATGTATTCTAACCGTGGAGCTTAACAAGTTGAAAACCTATTAGGATATGTACATACAAAATAATTTTAAAACTATTAGCATCTATAAGTAAACAACTGAAACACAGCCAACTTGTGAGTATCTAAAGAAGTGGCAGAGAAAACAAAGGTAACTCTAGATACCCCCCAAATGGCATTCTGAGTCTGAACCTTTTCTCCTACAAAACCCAAACACAGCTTATTTCCTTCTATCTTCTGGGGGAAGTGACAGCAAAGTAACTGTTCAGAGATTAGAAACTAAATAGAGAAAAAGAAGCATACACACTCAAACCCCTGAATAACCAATACATTCTTAAACTGAAAGACAACTGCATAATCCTGGTAATTTATCAAAACTCCCAGAATTACAGATTATATTTAAATAAATGAGAGAAAATGCTTACAAATTTCCTTCCAGACAGCTGAAGGAATAGTGTGCTTTTCCGGTACTTTCTTTTTAGATCCATGTATTTTGCCTTCTAAAGGTCTGCAGTTGAATTTATGTCTGTTTTCTAAATATGCTGCTTCTGAACCTGTTTACAATTGAAACAAAAATTCATTAAAATTAAAATGACTACTTAATTCAGAAAAGGTGATCAGCAAAGAAGAATTTTTAAAAAAATAAAACCTGAATCTTCATTTCTCAAAATGTCCCGCAGTAAAGAAGCACAACCATCAAGCCCCTGTACAGTTTCAATCTGTAAGGAGACAATCATTTAGAATACATTTGTATAGAAAATTTTAGTGTAGAAATACATTACACAGCTTCGAAATTTCCTTACTTAGAAGCAATTAATTATTGGTAGAAAACATGTTTACAGCAATAAGCCCTTATAATTCCTTGTTGTTAGCTGCTGTCGGGTGTGGGGGGCCTCACAAATGGCAGCCCCACGCACAACGGGCTCAGACAATTGCGACTCATAGGATTTTCACTGGCTGATTTTTGGAAGTAGATTGCCAGACCTTTCTTCCTAGTTTGTCTTAGTCTGGAAGCTTTGTTGAAACCTGTTTAACATCATAGCAACAAAAAAGCCACCACTGACAGATAGTAACTGCATTTAAGGTGCTTTGGCTGGGAATCGAACCTCAGTCTCCTGCATGGAAGGCGAGAACTCTACCACTACCACTATCCTCTTCTTTAAGCCAACTAACACTTTACCTTTGCATTTTATTCCCACTTCTTAGCTTTTATCTGAAGACTAATAAAATAGTGTGTATTGTATCTATTAAGTTTAATCTTACCTGATTTTCCAAATCAGAGTGGGTGGGATAGCCGGAATCTGCATTAAAACGTGATACTTTTCTAAAATGGGTCCTAGAAAACAAGTGCATTAATATTTTTGCAAACATTAAAAATATATTGTGTCCCAAAACACATTACCAAGCAGTCATTTTCTTTCCAGCAAAGGTTGGACAAGAACAGATTTATACAAAGACTATAAAGACCATTAAGCCCTAAAATCGAAGATGTGAAAGTTCCTCTCCAAAGTTGTGATGGCAGAGGTCCACCTAGTGTTCTGGGGCAGGCAAAATGCAGTCCAGCCCAAAGACCTAAAAAACCTCTTGAGATTTACTTAAGTTGTAAACTTCTTTAAGTACTTACCCTCTCTTTCCATTTGTTAATTTAGCAGGTCCAGTCTGTCTTCCTGAAGATAATACCTATGACATAATGCATTATATTATAGTAAATATACAAATATCTTTATTTTCAACAAGTTGTCTAGACAAAACGATACTCATTTTTCATAAATGTGATACATCCTGAAAATTCACAATTCCAGTTTAACTCTTACAATAAATTACTTGTTCTATATAAAATGTCAAGCAAACAACACATATTTTCATTCCTTGTCTATTTAAGCTGAAGAAATTGAGACATTATTTTAACCAGAAGTAACTACTACAGTAAGTTTAGACTATATTCAATCGCTAAACATTTTCTACATTCCCTAAATTCTTCAAACATACAAATTCGTTCAGTGTACAGACCAAAGTTTATAATTCTTATTCCATTTATCCAAGTTCTTTAGAATGGCTGACAAGGCCAGCCCTTGGAAGGTGTCACTCCTCTTGATCCACATCTCATTCTCTCAATTTTTCTTTTTAAACTCATGCAGAAATTTTTTTTTAATCTTTATTTTTAAAGTAACATAAAGTGGGCTACGTTTTATGTGCAAAAAAGAAAAAAAAAGTGTATTTCTTTTATATGCGTCCAGTAATTCTGGGAGTTTCCCAAGAAACAGGCAATGTGGTTGCCTCTGGGAAGGGAAACTGAGTCCCTGGGTGGTGCATACGGTTAAGCACTCAGGTACTAACCGAAAGGCTGGTGGTTCAAATCTACTCAGAGGCACCTCAGAAGAGAGGCCTGGTTATCCACTTCTAAAAGGTCACAGTCTTGAAAACTCTATGGTGCACAGTTCTACTGATACACATGGAGTCGCTATGAGTAGGAATCTGCAGCAACTTTTTTTTTGGGTGGGGGAACAGAGCAAGAAGGGAGACTTGTCACAGTATATCTTTTCATATCTTAGTAATTTTAAACCAGATAGATATATCTCTATACAATCTTAAAAAGACGTGAGTTAAACTCCCAATTCACCTTCCTTGTTCCACTCTCCAGATATGACTACTGTTAGCAGGAAACCCTGGTGGCACAGTGGTTAAGAGCTACAGTTGCTAACCAAAAGTTCAGCAGTTTGAATCCACCAGGTGCTCCTCGGAAGCCCCATGGGGCAGGTCTACTCTGTGCTATAGGGTCACTATGCGTCCGAATCCACTTGATGGCAATGGGTTGGTTGGTTGGTTTTAGCAGTTTGGCCTACAATTTTTCTTGGTATGTTTACATATTTCATCCAAAGACAGCTCTGAGGAATAATGAGCAAATTTTCTGGAGTTATATAATATTCTGGAGCCCTGGTGGCACAGTAGTTACATGTCCGGCTGCTAACCAAAAGGTCAGCAGTTCGAATCCACCAGCCACTCGTTGGAAACCCTACAGGGCAGTTCTACTCTGTCCTATATCTTAAAAAGGGTCGCTATGAGTCAGAATTGACTCAATGGCAACTGGTCTGTGGTTTTTTTTTGTTTTTTTTGTTTTTTTTTTTGGTTTTTATAACATTCTCCTATTTGCTTGAATACATGAAATGTACTCCCTCCTAACACGCTACTGAGAATGCATTAAAAATGCTGGACTGATAGAGTTAAACTTCTCCTTGAGATACCTGGGAATATGATAGAGGGTCATGAAGCCCGCAGTAAGAACCAACGTCACAGGAAATCAGACCCCGTGTAATGCAGCTCTACTTGTCCCTGCATCACACTCTTTGGGACTTTTCCTTTGGTCTATGTTGGTACGCTGGGGGAACCACAATAAAGTTCCAAACCATGCTACTGCTATACCCTGGATCAAGTCCAAAAACAACTACCACAATTATTGTCTTCAAATTAAAGAAAAAAAAAAGTATGTTTAGATAAATGCATGGTAAAATTTTAATATTATACATTGTATTTCTCCAAAAATATACACAAAAGGCTACTTTATAGAGAATCTAAAAAAGAAAACGACACATGATAAAAGCACCCTGAAATAATAACTACTATCATACTGGTACATTTCCTTCCAGTTTCTTTCTGTATTTATTTTGAAATAATAGTACAAAGAAGTCCCATATACTCTTCACCTACATTCCCCAATTGCTGACACTTTACTACATCTGCCGTTTTCTCTCTCAACAGATATAAAACCAAAAAACCAAGCCCACTGCCACTGAGTCGATCCTGATTCATAGTGACCATATACATATACGTATATACACACACACATATATAAATAGTATTATTTTTTATATGAACCATTTCAGCGTAAGTTGCAGACATAAAACCCTATACTCCTAAATATTTCCTAAAAACAAGGACATTCGATTATATAGTTGCAGTATAATTATCAAAATCAGGAAATTAACACTGATATAGTACTATGATCTACAGACTTTACTCAAATTTTGCCAATTATCCCAATACTGTTCTTTATAGAAAAAAGTTTCTAGTCCATGTCCAATCCAAGATAATATGTTGCATTAAATTGTCTTATCTCTTTAGTCTCCTTTAATCTGCAACAGTTCCCCAGGCTGTCACTCATTGTCTTTTCTAACCTTGACGTATTTGAAGAATAGTCGGTCCAGTTGTTTTGTAGAATATCCCCGTGGACATTTAGATTTGTTGGATGTTTCCTCATGATTAGATTCAGGGTATGCATTTCTGGCAAGAATACCACAAAAGGGATGTTGTGCCCTTCTCAATACAAGCACATTGTATTACTACTGGTGATGTAAACTTTGGTTTATTTAAGATGGTGTTTGCCAGGTTTTTCCACTATAAAGTTACTATTTTTCGCTCTGTAATTATTAGTATTTTGTGGAGACATACTTTGAGACTATGTAGATATCCTATTCTTCATCAAACTTTCACCCAGTAGTTTTCAAATCCATTGCTGATTCTTGCCCAAATAAACTATGCCTGTCAAATGGTAATTTTCAAACATTTCTTTCTACACGTATTAGTTGGCATTCAACTTCACAAAAGTACTTTTCCTTCCTCCTCATTTACTTATTTATATCATTATGGACTCACTGATTACTATTTTATTCAGTGGAATTATTACCCATTAGTATCATTATTATTTTGATACTCATACTGTCCCAGATTGGGTCAGTGGGAGCCGCTTCAAACTGACTCCTGCATCATTTTAACATGTCCCCATCACTTGTTTGGTTTTTCCTTACTTTCTATAACAAGATGCTCCAGGCTCATCTTATAATTTGCCTCATTCAGTCCTGGAGTTGGCTGTTTTTCCTTTTGGTGGAGAATGGAATTTAGAAACCAAGATTTGGGCACTACGTGTGCTCTTTGCTACTAGGGCTTCCATCTTTATCAGAGAGCATTTTTACTTAGTCATAATCTAGATATGTGCAATTTTGGATCTTGTGCTTTTACTTTTAAATCTTCTTCCACATTGATAGTCTTCAAAAAATTCTCATGGTTGCACTGTATTTCTGTGAGTGGAAGTAAGATAACGTTTGCTTCATATTTTTCACAATTATTAAAAAAAAAACCTTGAGCAAATCTTTCTACATACTGAAAATAGCCTTTTAATATTTAAGATTAAAATAATTATTTGGTAAAAGGTTATTAGCAGTTTAACAACCCTTGGTACAAATTGTAAAACTATCTCTAAAAGGTGTATGTCCAATTCATGACACATGAGAAAATCAGTTTTATCTCACATTTATTTCCACTGGGTATTATCATTAAACTTTTTATTTTGCTTCTTAAGAGAAGAATATAAGCATTTCTTAGTAGGCATATCTCCTACCAACAAGTGCAAGAATGGAAGAACGATTGAGTGTACTACAGCCTTTCACTTCCGTTTTCATTTAATCCACACCCGTTGTGGTAGGAACCAAAGGTTCAGAGAGGTGATTTGCTCTAAGCCTCACATCTACTAAGTGTGATGTTTAAAAGAATGGACTCTGGCACCAGCTAAGTGGGTCTGAATCCCATCTCAACTAACCAGCTGTGTAACTACAGGAAGTTATTTGACCTCTCTGTCTCTTAATTTCATCTATAAAATGGGAATCATAGCACTATCATGAGGATTAAATGAGTTATAATATGTAAAAGCACTTTGAATAGCATCAAGCCACTATTATTGTTTTTCCATTACTCATCTGTCAATTTGTTGTACTGTGGTGGCTTGCATGTTGCTATGATGCTGGAAGCTATGTCACCAGTATTTCAAATACCAGCAGGGTCACCCATGGTGGACAGGTTTCAGTGGAGCTTCCAAACTAAGACAGACTAGGAAGAAAGGCGTAGTGATGTACTTCCAAAAATTAGCCAGTGAAAACGCTATGGATCACAAGAATATTGTCTGATACAGTGCTGAAAGATGAGCCCCCTAAGTTGGAAGGCATTTCAACAGTGGACTCCAGCATACTAATGATCGTGAAAATGGCAAAGGACCAGGCAACATTTTGTTCTGTTGTCCATGGGGTCACCATGAGTCAGAGGTGACTCAACAGCAACTAACGTTATTATTATTAAGATAGTAGCAAGCAATGTGTTAAGGGAACTGAATTTTGTTGCACATCTATGCCAAGTGTGTGATAGGTGTCTTACCAGATTCTCTCATTTAATCGTTCCAATTCTTTGAGGCAGGTGCTCTTGCCCCTGATTTTACAGATAAGTAAACCACTTTGTTTACTGTCACTAAGACAGTAGTGGCAGAATTTTAATTTTTAATCTGTAGGCGACTGTGACTATAAAAACCATGTTTACCCCCTTGCTGACTGCACAGTATTATGAGTTCATTCAATATAAGAAAAAGATCTGATCTGTATGGGTGCAGCTGATCTGGAAGTACTGTGAAGAAAAGAAATCTTAAGCCAGGTGTTGAAAAAGTCTAGGATCCACATTAATGGTGAAAACAGATGAGCTATAAATGAGGGAAGACACAGCAATTAAAAAGACAGCGATTCGAAGCAGTAAGTAGAGAGTCTGTGTGAAGAACAGTTGATTCATTCCCTGAAAATTTACTAAATAGTTCCTGAAAATCTACTAAGTCTGGTGCTGGGCTAGGTGCAGAAGGAAAAAACAAAACGCATTGCCATTCAATCAATTCTGACTCATAGCCACCCTACAGGACAGAGCAGAACTGCCCCATACAGTTTCCAAGGCTGTAAATCTTTACAGGAGAAGACTGCCGCATTTTTCTCCTGCGGAGCGGCTGGCGGTTTCCAATGGCAGGCGCTTCCGTTAGCAGCAGGCGCTTAACCGCTACAACACCAGGGCTCCTTTCAGGTGCAGAAGAGATAGAGATAAAACGATCTAGTGGAAGAAGTCCTTAGCAACCTCCAGTACGAAAAGTGGTCTGATGAACGTTAGCCCAGGGCGCTAAAGGATGAGGGGCACCCAACCAACGGGAATGTGAGGGTGCAAGGGAAGTCTTCCAGTGATAGCCCTTTAACCGAAGAACAGACGATGGAAATGGTGCTATCAGGGACAGAGGGGCAGTATAGGCAGAGAATGCGCAAAGGCACGGAGGCTAGAGGGCGTGCTCCATCCAGGACACTTCAGGACGAACAGGTAAAGCGTGTTGCCTGTTCCTGGAATGGAGGAAAGGAAAGCAAAAGCTGGAATAAAAATGGCTCTGTGCTGACGGGACAAAGAACTGGTATTTTATCTTGAAACAGACATGCCCCTCCCCAGAGACTATCGCCCTAAGATACCCTTTGAACTTGGCACTGAAGCTACTCGTGGAGGTCACCTTTCAGCCAAATAACAGATTAGCTTATAAAATAAACAGTATCATCCGTGAGGAATGTGCTCACTTAATCAATTATATGAGACCAAACTGTCAACATTTACCCAAAAGCAAAGAGAGAAGGCAAGGAGGGGAAGGGAAGCTAGATCAATGGAAACAGAACAAACAGAATGGAAATAACGAGAACGCTGACACGTTGTGAAAATTGTAACCAACGTCAAAGAACAATTTGTATAAAAACTGTTAAACGGGAACCTACTCTGCTGTGTAGACTTTCACCTAAGACACAATAAAATATTAAAACAACAACAACAAAAAATCGTGTCCCAGTGTCGGATTTTAAACACGAAGGAGAATCGTTTAGCTACAATGAGAGGCGTGCGTTTGAGAGGGATAAAGCCAGGACATCAATTGGGACTTTTTTTTTTACTAGTAGTAAAATACCAGCAATAGTGACACAGAGGTGGCAATAGCACGGAAGTCCGGCTAACAGCGGCTATTAGCGGATGGGCTGAGAACCTGGCTTTGATGCAACAATGCACTAAGGCTCGGAGAGGTTGTTACCCGCCACAGCGGCAGAGGCTGGCACTCGAACCCAGGTCTAACACCAAAACCAACGCTCTTCAGGACTACAAGGATTTAAACAGAACATACATCTATCGACGATGCGGCTGTTAGGATGGTAAGATTTGGGGTCCCCGCCCCGCTCCCTTTTCCAAGATTTTTAATACCGCCTCGTTGTCTTTGTTTTTATTGTTTTCAAGCAGAGTTTTACACTTCTCCGATCCGAGGACTACCGCAGTCCCTGTCCACCCCCACAGTGGACTCCTCAGGTCCACACCCCTCACCTGGCCCGGCCGAGGTCCGGACCTGACCATCTCTCGCAGCCTCAGAGATGCCCAGACCGAAGAAACCGAAGCTGGACAGTAAAAGGAATTAACCGCCGCGGGCTCTCCGCCCCCCTTGGCCCGCCCCCCGAGCTTCCGTTTCCGGGAAGGAGCCTGCCGAACACCGCGCCTCATCATCGCTGCGCTTTCTCCGCCTTGTCGGGTCGCCCTGGGCGTGCGCAATAGAGTCCTCTCGGCTTCTGGGTGCGTCACACTCGGGCGAGCGGGGCGGG
>NW_004443962.1:8696266-8697661 GCF_000243295.1 Trichechus manatus latirostris | reverse complement strand
CGGGGAGGGGCGGGGCTAGAAGCAGAGGGGCTGGCTTTGGCGGAGCCGGCTCCCCAAACCCACCGAAAAAACAGAATTCTGAGGGCTGTGGGGGCGGATAGCTGCCCTCTATTAGCTGGGGGAGGCAGGGACTATAGGAAGGGGTTGGAATGGAAAGCGGATAGGTTTCAGAAGGAATTGGCGCTCACCTCTTGGGTTTTGGCGCTTTATTTTTAGTTCAGAGTTTTGTGTGCCTTTTTGAATGATTTTGTTCCTAATATTCCGTAAAAATCAAACCTCGGAATCGTAATCTTTGGGTAATTCTGAGGTCAATTGCAAAATTATTGATCTCAGTACTCATTAGTTGAGGTTTTGGTTTTACTTCCATGCATAGTTTTCAACTCTTCATTCGAGGTCATTGCTAATAAAGAATGACACAGTGTTCTTACCATTGACATGCCGTACTAATGTTAATGGGGATTAATCTTTAGTTTTTCAGGCACTGATTTTTGGCTTAATGTTTTAAGTCACGTTGAGAAGAAATTAAAGTAACCTAATTGATTTAATTTTATCTTTTTTAATGGGAAAAAGAGCTACCTTTCAAAAGTCTTGGTTACAATTAATATCAAAATCTGGGAACTAAAATCTTCCCAGCCATGCATTACACACTCATATGGAGCGATCTGGGAAACTAGGTAAATGCTAAATTTAGCACTGAATTAGACTGTGAAAACTTCCAGTCTTCGGCCTTCCCTGCTCCTCTCATATAGCAGTTTTTAACATATTCTCCTGAGAGTTCAGGCTTGTTTTTCTTAATTAAATTGATTTTAAGACGTATGTTGTTTTTTCTTTATTGATACACGCTTATTTTAGAAAGGAGCCCTGATGGCGCAGTGGTTAAGAGCTGGGCTGCTAACCGAAAACGTCAGCAGTTGGAATCCACCAGCTGCTCCTTTGAAACTCTATCCGGCAATTCTACTTTATCTTACAGGGTTACTGTGGGTCGGAATCGAGTGGATGGCAATGGGTTGTTGTTATTTTAGAAAATATAGACAGACATAAAGAAAAAAAATCACCCATAATGCCACCACCCATGGATTACCATTTGTTATGGATTAAATTGTGTTCCCCCAAAACATATGTTGAAAATCCTAACCCCTACACCTGTGAATAAGGAGCCCTTGTGGTGCAGTGGTTAAGCACTTGGCTGCTAACCAAAAAGTCAGTGGTGTGACCCCACCTGCCACTCCTGGGAGAAAGATGTGGCAGTCTGCTTCCATAAAGATTGCAGCCTTGGAAACTCTATGAGGCAGTTCTACTCTGTTCTGCAGGGTCACTATGAGTCAGAATCGAATTGATGGCAACTTTTACTTATTTTTTTTTTTTTAAATATTTTATTGTACTTCAGGTGAAGGC
>NW_004443962.1:8641607-8687627 GCF_000243295.1 Trichechus manatus latirostris | reverse complement strand
GGCTGAGTTCTTTATCTCTTCATTTGATGTTCTAGGGTTTCAGGATTGTTGATTCTCTGTTTGGCTTAGTTTTTCGGATCTTTGTTGTGGAGGGACGACGTGGTGCTTCTGCTTAGACCGCCATCTTGCCGGAGTCCCCAACTTTTACTTATTTTTTTTGTGGTATTTCTGTTGCAGCAGCACTAGATAACTAAGATCCCAATCTTAACAGTTTTGGCATATTCCCTTCCAGAATTTTACTACCTGTGTTTATATGTGTAAACCTTATAACAAGAAAATAAGATACATATTATTGTAACATGAGTGTTTTTTCAATGTTTTATCAACATCATTTTTCATTAATCTACAATTACAAAACGGCTGCTTGGTGTTTCATTATCCATTTCCCTGCTGTTGGGCATTTTATGCCCCCCCCTTATTTTTTTGCTATTATAAATAATGCTGTAGTGAGCGGACTTCTGCAGGTTGAACTAGATGAAGAGGGGATACGGAGTTTTCTAGACATGTGGAGGGAGCATGGTAAGAGGGACCCAGAAAGGCCCTTGTGACTGAAGCACAGACGGTGGGGATGTTAATGTATGTAGGGATTGGACTATCCAGTCCTCACAACCCACACTGTTGTTGTTAGGTGCCCTCAAGTCTGTTTCAACTTATAGTGACCCTGTGTACAACAGAATGAAATACTGCCTGACAGCACCTTCCTTACAATTGTTTGAGCCCATTGTTGCAGCCATCTTGTAGAGGGTCTTCCTCTTTTTCGCTGACACTCTACTTTGCCAAGCATGATGTCCTTCTCCGGGTACTGATGCCTTCCAATAATATGCGCAAAGTACATGAGATGAAGTCTTGCCATCCTTGCTTCTAAGGAGCATTCTGGCTGTACTTCTTCCAAGACAGATTTGTGCGTTCAATCAGACAATGTACTGCTGCTATTCATAAGGTTTCTGGCCAATATTTTCAGAAGTAGATCTCCAGGTCCTCCTTCCTAGTATGTCTTAGTCTAGAATCTCCACTGAAACCTGTCCACCGTGGGTGACCCTGCTGGTATTTGAAATACTGGTGGCATATCTTCCAGCATCACAGCAGCACGCAAGCCACCATGAGTACGATAAACTGACAGATGAGTGGTGGACAGGTCACATTAAGGATGTGAATTATCCTAAGGACAATGGGACTGTATAAAGTTTAAAGCAGGGAATAATGTGAACTGATTGGTGTTCAAAAAGATCATTGGCTGCAATGTAGAGCAGGAATCGTCAAACTACAGTCCATGGGCCAAATTCAGCCGCCGCCCATTTTTTGTACCGCCTGTGAGTGATTTTTACGCTTTTATACGGTTGAAAAAAAAAGGAAAAATATTTCATGATATGTGAAAATTATATGCAATTCATGTTTCAGTGTCAATAAATAAAGTTTTATTGGAACACAGCCACACATTTGTTTATATATTATCTATGACTGCTTTCCAACTATAATGGGAAATTGAGTAGTTGTGACAGAGACCATATAACACGCAAAGCCTAAAATATTTACTATCTGGTCTTTTACAGAAAAAGTGTGCCAACACTAGTGTAGAGGATTGTTTGGGAAGACAAATGGATTTGAGTAGACCATACAATTCATTCTCTGCCCTTCTCCATGCAGGAGAGATTGACCCCAAGGATTACATCACTCAGACTTGCCCTCCAGTTTCTGGTTTTGTTTAGTCAAAAGTCAGGAGGGCAACCACTTAACACAAACTAGCATGACTATTATCAGAAAAAACAAAAAATAACAAATGTTGGCAAGGTTGTGGAGAAATTGAAACCTTCATCCATTGCCAAAAGGAATGTAAAATAGTGCAGCAGCTATGGGAAACAGCTGGGCCGTTCCTCAAAAGGTTAAACATAGAAGTATCATTTGACCCAGCAATTCCACTCCTGGGTATGTACTCAAAATACCTGAAAACTGAGATTCAAACAGATACTTGAATCCCAGTGTTCCAAAAGCTAAACCAAACCCCTTGCCATGGAGTGGATCCAAATCATAGCGACCCTATAGTGTTGCTGGGAACTCCAGGTTCTGCTGAGTGCAACTGCGTCCAGGGCCAAAATACAGAGACAGAGCGGGGGAAACAAAAGGCAACTTTATTGGTTGGCCAAGCAAGGAGACAGTCGGGACAGGTATGCCATCCAAGACTGTCTCCCCAAGGAGTCTCTAGGGGAGGGGTTTTATGGGGTTACGGGCAGGAAGTGGGCGTATATCTGTTTTGGGGACTGAGGCTCTATAAATTTTGACTTAAAGGGCCAGGTCAATTTTCTCTGCACAGATGCACTGGATGGGGAAGGTGGTTTAGTGCCAGTCGGACTTCTAGCTCTCTAATTAGGTCGTGCTGTTTTGTTTGTTTTGTTTTTTTTTGAGAAGTTTTCGTCTTTTTTCAGATTGGGCGGAAGGTCACCTTAGGTAATAAGATAGCGAACGGGTTCTGGCTGGTTTCTTTATAGTCCTTACTTCAGGAAACAGAGCAGAGACAGAATAGGAACTATCGTGTGAGTCTCGTCGTATTCCCTCCTTTTCTTTTGACACTACCAGTTATTACTGGCAAGACAATGAGCTGTAGGTAGGGGGAGGCAGGGCGATGACTCTTCAAACTGCTTCCTGCTGAGAAGGGGTGGTGAGCCAGGATGGGGCAGCTCTAAAAGTTTAGGGTTCTCCTTCTCGGAAGTGTTGGATAGCTTCCAGCCGAAGATCATAAGGTGAGGGTGGTGCTATGGTTTGATAGCCTGCTGTTGTGTCAGGACCATATTGAGCTTGATAGAGCTTAGTCTTTTAGGAAGGAATTTGGCTAGGAGGTTTAGGAAGCAGGGTCCAAAAATGTGGACAAGAAAGAGTACAGTTAGTCCTACTGTAATAAAGAGGAAAATAAGGCCAAAAAGGGTTTTTTGAGCCATCTAAACCGAGGCATAGGGTTTAGGAGTTGGTTTTGGGGTTAGGAATTTTGGATGTCTTGTACCTCCACACAGAAATACATAGGCGGAAGAGGCACGAAGTGTACCTTGTCCTGATCGGGCTAATTTGACAAAAGCATTTTTCTGTCTAGATCATGTGAGGGACAGAGTTGGGAGAAGAATGAAGGTGAAGTACAATGGCTTCATATTTGCATGAAGCAGGGTCTAACTTAAGAGGCCTATTATCTTAAAACAGGTTAAATATGAATAGAAAGGGGAAAAAAAATCACAGTTAACAGAATGTAAACATTGAAGAATAAACCCATACTCTATGAGTTGAAAATTCAGTCTCTTAAACAGATATCTCAGATCTTGTAATGATTCACAGTTTCAGTTGTCCTGAAGAGTTGTTGTTGTAGGGTTTGCGTCTGGGGTAGGTGTTGTTACTTAACACTAGCTGGCAGAAGTGGTTCCAGACGGGAATGACACAATTAAGGTCCTCTACGGTGGTACAAGTCTAATTTTCCTGGTTTTGGGAAGTCTGTCTCTTGATGCCAGGTGGCAGGCTCATCTTGGTTCTGGTATGATGAATCCAGGTGGACTGTAGCAGGGGTGGCAAGTAGAACTCTAAAGGGTTCAGTCCACTTTTCCTGTAGGATATCAGACCTCCAGGTTTTGATCAGGACCCAGTCACTGGGCTGGATGGAGCGTAGAGGGACCTTAGGCACTAGACCGGGGTCATGGAGATGAGCGTGCCTATGGAGAGAACAAAACATACTGGAGAGAGACTGTAAGTATTATTTTAAGAATTGGGTACCATTTTCATGTTGGAAGCTGGCTCTAGGTGTGTGCCATATGCTCTTGGGGTTTCTATCTCAGAGGTTTTTTTTTTTTTTTTTTTTAGCAAAGTATGGCCATATATCAGCTCAAACGGACTGATTTTTAATTCGGACCTAGGGGCAGCCCAAGACCGAAGCAGAGCCCTGGGCCTTAGTCCAAACTAACGTAGTTTCCTGGCAAAGTTTCACTATATTTCTCTTGACTTGTTGATTAGCTCTTTTAACCTTTCCACTGGATTGGGGTCTCCACGTTGAATGCAGATTTTAATTGATGTCCAAGGCGGTTGCCACATCTTGAGTAATTTTTGCAATAAAATGAGGTGCATTGTTGCTTCCAGTGGATCTGGGCAACCCAAACCCTGGAATTTTTTTTTTTTTTTTTTTCAGGGAGTCTTTTTTTTTTTAAGATGGTTTACAGAAGAAAATAGTTTCTCATTAAACCGATAGTACACGTGTTACCCCATGACAATGGTTAACAACCGCACTAGATGTCAACGCTGGCCTTACTCAACCTTGGGTTCCCTATCACCAGCTTTCCTGTCCCCTTTTGCCTTCTAGTCCTTGTCCCTGGACTGCTGTGCCTCATTAGTCCCGTTTTGTTTTATGAGGCTGTCCAATCCCTGACTGAGTGGTGAACCTCAGGAGGGGCTTCACCACTGAGCTAAAAGGGTGTCTGGGGGCCATACTCTCGGGGTTTCTCCAGTCTCCATCAGGCCAATAAATCTAGTCTTTTTTGTGAGTTAGAATTCTGTTCTACATCCTTTTCCAGCTCTGTCCAGGACCCTCTGTTGTGATCCCGGTCAGAGCAGTCAGTGATGGTAGCCGGGCACCATCTAGCTGTACTGGGCTCAGTCTGGTTTTAGGAGTCTTTTGACTACCTCGGTGGCTTTCTTGCTTCAGCATGGAAAAACTTTAATCCAGTTGCTGTAAGTGTCTACAAATACAAGTAAATACTCAAAATTTCTAGGCACTCTGGGCATCTCCGTGAAATCTGTCAGCCTTCTCCAGGTTGTATCCTCTTTCGCTGGGTCTCAGGAGGTGCAGCGACACTGTTTTTGTGATTATTCTTGGCACAGGTGACACACTGTTGTACCATGGTCTCAACGGCCTTGTAAATTTCCTGTCCAATCAAATGTCTCTTTACCCAGTCATACAGAGTGTCACGCCCATAGGGAGTGGACTGGTGGGCTTCCCACAGGACCGGGGTAACTAGAGTCTCGGGAAGGAAAACTTTTTCTAACAGGGTGTATAACCAGTCCCCGTGCCCTTACCAAAAACCAAGCCCACTGCCATTGAGTCAATTCCAACTCATAGAGACCCTATAGGACAGAGTAGAACTGCCCCATAGGGTTTCCAAGGAGCAGCTGGTGGATCCGAACTGCCGACCTCTTAGCTAGCAGCCGAACGTTTAACCAGTGCACCACCAGGGCTCCTAACACTCCTTATATGCCTGTAAATCTTCTTTTAATGATCTTCAAAATCTCAGCTGAGAGAGTTTTCTGTTTCCTGACTGGTAGGAAGCCATTGTAATAGTCCACATGAAATAGGTCAGCTGGGAGTGGGATGGGGGGAAATGAAGAGAACAGATGTGGGTGAAGCATAGCAGGCAACATGGACAGAACCTGGTGACAGATTTAGGAAGTAAGGCAAGGGAATGGCATTTCTGTCGACCCTGGTTTCTGGGTTTGGTATCTGGACGAATGGTGGAAGAGATCCAGATTTAGGAAAGAAGTTTATGAACTCATTTTCCCCAGCATTTTATTGTGAAAAAAAGTCCCAGACTAGGAACTCAGTTTTGGACATGTTGAATTGGGGGGTGCCTTGCAGGGATCCAAGAGAAGAAAAATCAAGTAGGCTGCTGGATATTTGAGTCTGGAGTTTGGCGGAGAGGTGTAAGTTGCAGATGCACATTTCTGAATCACCTGCGGTATCTGAAGCCATAGGCTTCTGCATTTGCTTGAAGGTTACTTCCTCAAGAAAGCATTTCCTTCCACCTCTCTATCCTGCCATTGCAAACTAGGCTGAGTGCCCCTGTCCTATGATGCAATAGCACCACTTTTCACAATTTTAATTGTGTGATTAGTTAGGAAATGCCTGTCTACCCAAGTAGAATTTAATCTTTATGAGAGCAGGGACCTTATCTTATTCAGTGAAGTATCCCCAGTGCCTTGCACAATGCCTTGCATGTAGTAAGAATTTTTAAATTATTTGTTGAATAAATAAATGCCGACCAACCTCTGTTTGGAGTGCTTTGGTGCACTGGGGCCGACAGCCACTTGAGTGCCCTGAGACTCAGTATTATCCAGGACTTAGCTCTTTGCGCCTGATGTGGAGGTTCAGGTCACTCTTGTATCATTGGTTGGTTTGTTTAAATTTTATTTTGGTGAAATACTGTATATATAACAGACGATTTGCCATCTTGACCATTTTTTAGCATATAATTCAGTGACATTAATTATTTTCAGTAGGCTGTGCTACCATTACTGCTATCCATTTCCAAAAGTTTTGTATCACCCTAAACAGAAACTCAGTACCCCTTCAGCAATAACTTCCATTCCCCCCCTCCCCTAGCCCCTGGTAACCGCCAATAAACTTTGGTCTCTATGCATTTGCCTATTCTAGATATTTCACATAAGTGGGATTATATGACAGTTGCTCTTTTGAGTCTGACTTCCTTCATTCAGCATAGTGTTTTCATAGTTCATCCATGTTGTAGCATTGCTGGGGTCTTCTGCCCAACCTGGGCAGCCCCTATGAGGTTCTTGCCTTCTACTGACCAAGAAGGACCAGGAGAGGCTCAAGTTTTCTGCACAAACAAAGCTTTATTGAGCAAAAGTAGCTCGAGAGCGGAGACAAAGAGGAACAAAGCAATGCTAGCCTTTGTCTCCCTGAACAAAGGATTGGCTAGGGCTTGTAAAGGTTTTTAGGCAGGAAATGGCATCATCTTTATTCATGAAAGAGGCGGGGTTATGAAGATTAGATGCGCGCGCAGGAGGCAGACCAAGATGGAACCTGTAACAAAGGCTCCTGGGACTGGATGGCAAGACTTATTATGGGGTGCCGAGCCTGCACAGTCCCCCATGGTGCCAGCTGGATTCCTGTCGTGGGTCTGTGGGTCACCTTGCGGATGTCTGTGCATACTCCAGGGGTTGGATCGGGCTGGTTCTTCTGAAAAACATCTTATCAAGGAAGTACATTGAGAGCTGGGTGGGTTGTTTGTTCTTTCTTTATTGCGTGTTCCAAGATATGGGTTCTGTGTCATTAGTTGTCATGGTTTGAATTATTTCCCCCAAAAAATATGTGTATCAATTTGGCTAGGCCATGATTCCTGGTACTGTGTGATTTTCCTGTATGTTGTAAACCTGCCTCTACGATATTAATGAGGGAGGATGGGTGGCAGTTGTGTTAGTAAGGCAGGACCTGATCTACAAGACTGGATTGTGTCCTGAGGCAATCTCTTAAGATATAAAAGACAGAAGTGAGCAGTGAGACAGAGGGACCTCATACCATCAAGAAAGCAGTGACGGGAGCAGGGCGCGTCCTTTGAACCGGGGTCCCTGCGCCGAGAAGCTCCTAGTCTAGGGGAACACTGATGAGAAGGCCGAGAGGGAGAAAGTCTTCCCCTGGAGCTGACACCCTGAATTTGGACTTTTAGCCTACTTTACTGTAAGGAAATAAACTTCTCTTCGTTAAAACCATCCACTTGTGGTAGTTCTGTTACAGCAGCACTAGATGACTAAGACATTAGTTAAGCACGTGTTTTTAGTTCAGGGTTCTTTGCCTAGGGGCTCAGTCCCTTTTTCCCTTCCCTGTCTCAGTAGCACGTATAAGAATTTTGTTTCTCTTTATGACTGCATAATATTCCATTGTGTGTATATACTACATTTTGTTTATCCATTCATCTGTTGATGGACGCTTGGGTTGTTTCCACCTTTTGGCTATTGTGAATAATGCTGCAGTGAACATTGGTGTTCAAGTATCTGAGTCCCAGCTTTCAAGTTTCCTGGGTGTATACATAAGTGTGGAATTGCTAGGTCATATGGGTAATTCTGTGTTTAACTTTTTGAACAGTTGCCAAACTGTTTTCCATAGTGGTTGCACCATTTTACATTTCCACCAGCAATGCACAAGGATTCCAACTGGGACCCTCCACATTCTTGCCAACACTTGTTAGCTTCTGTTTTTCTGATAATAGTCAGCCTGGTGGGTGTGAGATGACATCTTATTGTGGTTTTGATTTGCATTTCTGTAATGGCTAAGGACCTTGAGCATCTTTTCATGTGCTTATTGGCCATTTGTATTATCTTCTTTGGAGAAATGTCTATTCAAGCCCTTTGTCCATTTTTTAATTGGGTTATTTGTCTTTTTGTTGTTGAGTTGTAGGAGTACATTATATATTCTGGCTATTAAACCCTTATCATCTATATAGTTCCCAAATATTTTCTGCCATTCTCTAGGCTGTCTTTTCACTTTCTTGATAAAGTCCTTTGATACACGAAATGTTTTCATTTTGATGCAGTCCAATTTATCTATTTTTTCTTTTGTTTCTTGTAGCCAGTGTTTTATAATTTAGCACACTGGCTCACCTCTGAAGTGTGAAAGTCTCTGTTCATGCTTAACCGTGTTCCAGTTTATAAGAAACAACAAAAGCTGCAAAGCATTATGAAGATCTAAACTGAAAACACAGTAAGATTTATAGCCAAGATACAAGACTCAAAAGTAAGAGGCTGCGGACTGGATAATAAATCAAATGTTGGAAGCATGAGCTTAGTTCTGCTTGGAAAGATCTGAGACTTCCTTGTTGCCTTCCCTCAAGCCATTTGTTGCCTTCCAGAGCTATTTCCAACCCAAGTGTTCTTAAGCTTTTGAGAACATATAACTTTGAGAACTTGCTAAAAGCTTTGTACTTTTTTCCCCTCAGGAAAATGCTAATGTGTACATTTCTGAGGCATTTCTATGTATAGTTTTATCAGAGGAGTTCAGGAACCTCTCCAAGGATTCCTGGTTAAGAATCCTAGTCAAACCTAATTCAAAGACCAGCTTTCCATGCTGGAGTGACCAGCTTCTTCTCCTGCAGGGCCCTGGTGATCTTAGGAGTTGGTTAACTAGAGATAGTGAGGTACCTGATTGAACAGCATCAAGGAGAGAGGGGACGTGGAGCACAGAGAAAATGGAATTGAGCCATCATCTTTGCATTTCCCTGAAGCTTTAAATGTATCTGCAGTCTTCACTTTAATCAAAATAGCTTAATTTAGTAAAGCAAGAGCCCACTTCTTTTTCTTTATAAAATGCTGGTTTTATTGCTTCCTGGATGTTTTTCTTTTTAAAGAAGAAACATATGGTTTATATGTTACAGAGCTGTCTATTTGATAGCCTAACTGGGGTCATGCTAGGATTCAGATATTACTGATTATGACAGGAAGGCCAGTAACAGGTCTGACAAGGATCTACTTGGGGCCCCTTCAGAATGATCTCATGGTAAGGAGGCAAGAGTTGATTTGGAACAATGGGCCAGATTTGGGGGTGAGGTGTGAATTTAATGCAGCAAAATATCAGTCACTTGTTGTCTTGAAGCCCCCATGGACTTGTGCCTGACCCAAACAGAGAAACAACAGTGATTAAAACATTAAAATTTTGTTTCACTAAAATCTCTGTTAGGCATTATAACAGATGCTGTTGGTGTCCCCTCTGTATGCCCTTTATTGTGAACACCTATGACTTCCTTCCTGTTACGGATGCAATTGTGTCCCCCAAAATATGTGTTGGAATCCTAACCCCTATAGCTGTGGATGTAATCCCACTTTTTTTTTTTTTTTCCTAGTAAAGCAAAAAGAAAGTTTTATTTGGCTTATGTTCAAAGAGGCCAAAGTGGGAAATAAACAAGCATGCTGCTAGAGCCATGTCTGCCCAAGTCCAAGGAGTGTACAGAATCATCAATATATATTCACATTACAAATGGGCAAAACTATTGAAACCTTCTTCTTTTCACAGATTGGCTAGAAACTGTGATCCTACATTTTGAATTGTCTTTCTTAACAATCATTGATACAGGTTTCAGTAACGAGTCACGAAGGTCTTCACTGGTCCAACAAATCTTACTATTCACTAAATGCTAATAGAAAAAGATAAGAGTGGAAAGTATGTGGGTCTTTTGTGCTGTGTTTATGATTAACTTATGTGAAAGTTTCCCTAAAAGATATTTTCCAAGATTATCCTAGCTATTGTCTTTATACCTCAGGGCCCAGTTGATGTGTCCGTGTGAGTCCTTATAAGTCCATCTCCAGCTGGGTTCCATTTTAGGACAGGGAGTAATGGCTCCAATATTATCTCCTAAAGTAATTCCGTTTGGAAGAGGGTTTTCTTTGTTATGTTAGTGAGGCTGTATCAGTGTAGGGGGTGCCTTAAACCTAATCACTTTTGAGATAAAAAAGGAGCAGATTAGACAAGAGACAAGCAAGCACAAATGGGGAAGGATAGATGCCATGTGATGATCGCCAACGAGCTGAGGAGCACAGGTGCTAGAGAAGCTCAGACAAGCTCAACGTATGTATAAATTTTTGTATGGGAGACTAACTTCAAATGTAAACTTCATTTAAACTACAGCAATAAAAAAATAAAAGAAGAATTTGAGTTCTGTTCTACAATTTTCCACTTCTATTAGGTTTCATCTATTGTGGCTCTCATCAGAACAGTTGGTAGTTGTAGCTGGGCACCATCTAGTTCTTCTGGTCTCAGGGTAAAAGAGGCCATGGTTCATGTAGACTATAATATATTAGTCCTGTAGACTAGTTTCTTCTCTGAATCTTTGGTTTCCTTCTTTCTCTTTTGCTTCAGATGAGAAGAGACCTATAGTTTTATTTTAGATGGCCGCTTGCAAGCTGTTAAGACCCCAGACACTACTCAACGAAACTAGGATGTGAACATAAACTTTGTGAACTATGTCAATTAATTGAGTTGTCCCACAAGACTATTGTCCTAAAGCTTCATACTCAGAAAACCAGTCTTGTGAATGTTATGTCTAAGAAATATCCATAACTGTGTTCCCTATGTGTTTTATTATATATATGAATGTACACGCACTTGGCTACTAACAGAAAGGTTGGCAGATCGAATCTACCCAGAGGCCCCTCAGAAGAAAGGACTGGCAATCTACTTCCAAAAGATCACAGCCATTGAAAACTCTATGGAGCAAAGTTCTATTTTGACAGACATGGGGTTGCTATGAGTCGGAATCAACTCGATGGTAACGAGTTTTTTAAAATTATTATTAATACAGTATAATATTACTATGGCATAGATCAGGTTGAGACAACGCTGCTTTCCACCCTTGGGGTAACCGCTAGAGCAGGTTGATTTGGTAGATGTGCTGTAGCAGCTGAGTCTCTGGTGAGCACCTGTGGCTCAACAATGTCCATAGCTTAGGAAGCATTGCAACAGTGAGCCAGAGCAGAGAACAAAAATGATGGACACCAAATAGTGACTTAGAAGACGAACAGTTGGCAGTGCCACGATGGTATTGCCAGTTGTTCTTAGTCTCAGTTGATGGCGTCAGTGCCATCAATAACTTCATATCTGTGTGCAGTATACACTTGATAGTTGGGGTTTCATCAGCCTCAATCTGAAGGGATTATGCTCAGGGCTACTCTGAGAGTTAGCTATTGATTTCAATCTGTTTTCCCAAATGTACAAAGGACCCTTTGCTTTAAGTTTATGAAATTTAATTTGTTGTCTTAGAGTCTTCCAACTGCTTCTCCCCCTCTATCCCTCCACCCCACTACTCGCAGGCAAGACTGTATATCAATTCCTGATCATAGTGAAAGAGAAACCAAGAGACACTGGGGGACTGACGCAAGTTAAAGGATCTCACTCATTCTCTACTTCCGATTAATTACAGTGCCAGGTTTCACCCGAAGTGCTTCAGCTCTCCGCCTGAAGGTGAGAGTTTTCAATTTTCAAGGAGCTTTAGGTCCCAGAACCAAACCAAGCCCAAGCCTATTGCCGTCAAGTCAATTCCAACTCACAGAGGTCCTATAGGACAGAGTAGAACTGCCCCATAGGATTTCCATGGAGCGGCTGGTGGATTTGAATGACCGACCTCTAGGTTAGCAGCCGAGCTCTTAACCACTGCACCACCAGGGTTCCTTAGGTGCCAGAGTGGATATAAACAATGGCCAAGAAGGCAGCAACAGGGAGGACTGATGGTTGTCCAACCCCTACAGGTGCAGCTCCGTGACTGTGGGGGAAGAATATGGTCCAGCCCCTTTAATTGTTTAACTCTAAGCAGAAATTAAGGGCCCATGGTGACATCCCATCACAACTTTTTTAAATTTATTTGGACACCAATAGATAAATTTTCCCCCAATCCATATATAAGCAAGCCAACACGATTTTTAAACAAAAACAACTTTACGAGGAGATTGACAGAAGGGAACCAGTGACCTTGGAACACAGCCAAGCTCATCTGCTTCCTGAGAGAAAGAACAATCTTTAGGTGACCTTGTCAGGAGGTCTTAAGCTCATGCAGGGGATTTTCCCAAGAAGGTCCCATTACATGTGTACATATATGATGTTAGGGAAATCTGTTAACTTTGATACTTTAGTATTGATCTCTAAAGCACTTTATTAGTACCTCTCAGCACCACTTGCATTAAAGTGATTTATGTTCACGTCTTATCCTAATGTTAGACTGGGAACTTCTTCAGAGCAGAATTCAGACCTGATTTATTTGTATATGCTCAGAAGCCAGCATAGTTTCTGGCTAGGGTCGCCAGGTTTAGCAACAAAACAAAACAAAATAAATACTTATACTAAAAAATTATTCAGTGTTTATCGGAAATTCAGTTTAACTGGGATCCTGTATTTTATCTAGCAACCCTATTGTTTTCACATAAACAACTGGTTGCCAATCTGACCCATGGCAACCCCGTATGTATCAAAGTAGAACTGTGCTCCATAGGGTTTTCGATGGCTGATTTTTGGGAAGTAGATCACCAGACCTTTCTTCTGAGGCACTTCTGGGTGGATTTGAACCTCCACCCTTTCCATTAGCAGCCAAGCGCATTAACCTTTTGCACCGCCCAGGACTCCTCCTGGCGTATAGCTAACTAACCTCAATAAATATTGATGAGTGAATGAATGACTAGTATAAAACCAACAAATGGAGAAATAAACTGGTAAAAACTTGGACTGACCTCATCTAACTTAAGCTTTATAATCACAAAACATCAACATTGTGTCCAGTTAACATTCTAACTTTGAAATCTGACCATCTGGCTTTGCCTCAAGATGCATTTTCTCTTCATGCTTCGTCAGCCACTTTTATCCAGAGCCAGTATAGTAAGACTACTAATCTCTTAATGTAGGTGTTTTGTTCCAACAATTCAGCATCTTAATTCCACACATTTCTGATTTAGTATGTTTGCCTAATTGTTTATTAGCATGTACCAGTTGTACAAGAAAATTGACACTGGATGGTGAATGGGGTTCACTCATTCTGAAGCACAATCATCTCTGTATCTTCCTTTAAAATTGCCAGAATCGTGCTTTTACTCCAGCCGAACCCTAGGGTTTTGGGTAAAGTCATTCACCTTGATTAAACCATCAGGACCAATTCTGTGTGGGGAAAATATGTATCTTGGGTTAGTTCACTGAACGTGATTAAGCTTAAGAAAGGCAATGTATAAACAACTTTCTCACTCCATGTTCTGCTGCTGCTCCTCCCTCATCACTCTCAGTTGTCCTGAAATCTTCTCTTCTGTGCTTACGCTACTGGTTCTCGAACTTGAGAATCAGAATCACCTGGAGAGCTTGCTAAAACACAGATTCCTGGACCCCATTCCAGAGTTTCTGGCTCAGTTGGTCCAGGATGCAGCCCGAGCACTGCTTTTCTAACATGTTCCCAAGTGATGATGCTGCTGCAGATCTGGGGCTCATGCTAAGAACTGCTCTCCTACACCGTTCTTTCCCTTCACATTCCTCATCTCTTTTCAATCCTTACTTCTTGTTCTTCACACCATTTCTCTGTTCCCAGAGCAGCGTAATACAGTAACCTCACTATATCATGGCTCAGGACCCTGTTAAATTTGTTTTCCCTGTATTCGTTTACCCCCAGTTGGTAAAGGTTTACTTACACTTCCTGTTCAATGTATTTTAGCATTCGGCTGACATGCGAGGCCGAGATCTCCCCGTCCACTTCGGCAATATACGTGTAGAGAAACTGAAAGGTGCTAAAAGGGATTCTGGGAGGTCCCCCATCATGGTCAGATGATAAAACTTCACACACTATCTTGAGAGTTTTGGCAATGGTCTATAAAACCACAAGATAAAACAAGGAGAAAGTCATTATTCCAGCTAGATTCTTGAGATCAGCTTACATACAAAAGAAAAAAAGTATTACTCTCATAAAATGAAGTGAGAATGATGCAATATTCTGGAAAGCTTGAAATATTTACACCTAATATGTCATTTAATTCAATCTAAAAAAAAATGGTAAGCATCTATAGGTATAGATAGTTGCAGTCAAGTCAACTCTGACTCATGATGACCTTTTGTACAACAGAATGAAATGCTGCCTGGTCCTTAGTCATCCTCAGCATCACTGGTATGTTCAAGTCCATCGTTGCAACCCATCTCACTGAGGGTCTCCCTTGCCTTCATTGGCCCTCTGCTTCGCCAGTCATGATGTCCTCCTCTAGCAATTGGTCCCTCCTGATAATATGTCCAAAGCAAGTGAGTCGGACAGTGTTCTGTTGTGATCCATAAGGTTTTCATTGGCTAATTTTGGAAGTAGATTGTCAGTCCTTCCTTCCTAGTTTCTCTTAATCTGGAAGCTCTGCTAAAACCTGTCCACCATGGGTGACCATGCTGGTATTTACAATATCAATGGCATAGCTTCCAGCATCATAGCAACGTGAAAGCCACCACAGTATGACAAACTGATAATCTACTTCTGAGAAATCAGACATTGAAAACCCGATGGAGCACAGTTCTGCTCTAACACACACGGTCACCATGAATCAGAATCGGGTTGATGGCAATTGGTTTATGGAGTGCCCACTGAGTGTCTTTTTCTCCTTCCTTTCTTTGTTGGAGGGTTATTCTCAGAGAATTAAGTTTATAAACTGCTGAATATGTAGAGATATTTGTTACTTCAATCAGAATAACCTCACTGAAGGAGACAAATTTGCTTTTACATTCTACAAATAGGAGTTTTTCTTATTGTTGTTGCTCTCCAACCTTCTCTCTAGAGCGTGGAGGTGATTAGTCTGTACACTCCTATGAGAGACTTGGAGCAGGTCCACAGTGGGGAGGGGGAGGTAGAAGAAGGGTAATGTCCCTAGGAAGACAGGTGTCCCCGATGCAGGAAAAATGGTACTGAACATCAAGATAAAACCCATCCCTCTAAAACATGTGGATCCCTCTAACGGGAATCATGAAGTACATAATAGGGAGTGCGTGGGTGGTGCAAATGGTTAACGCACTGGGCTGCTAACTGAAAGGTTGGCGATGCAAGTCCACCCAGAGGCACCTCAGAGGAAAGACCTGGTGATCTGTATCCAAAAAATCAGCCATTGAAAACCCTATATAGCACTGTTCTACTCTGACACACATGAGGTCACCATGAGTCGGGATTGACTTGATGGCAACTGGTCTTGGTTAGTACTTTATAGTACATAATACTAACCCTGTTGTTGCTGGCAGAAAAATTAGTAGATGATGGTTGCCAGAAGTTGTAATGGAAGGGTTAATATAGTAGAAGCAAACCATTCCTTTCAATGAAACGTGAACATTAAGGATCATGTTCAGAACTGAGGTTTTAATGTACCAGTGTCTTTAAACAAGCCCGCCCTTTAAATATATTTCACAAGTGAAAGAGTTGTGTAATGATGGGATAAGGGAAGGAAATGATACAAGGAAAGGATGGTTTAGCTCCGATCAGCAAAGATAGGTTAGCATATACATCATGGAGATTTGTTAAGACAGATGATGTGCAAATGATTCTTGTACACCCTCGGGATATCGGTGAAGAATCAGTCCTGAGTAGTGAACTGAGTGAGGCTAGGTGAGTGAACAAGCAGCTGTTATATCTTGCCAGATGGCTGGCCAACATCATTCTCCCTCTGTAGTTGATGTTTGCTGATTCTGCTCGCATCCTCTTCCTGAATATAATGAATATCCAGGTGGTGCTTCTTTAACTGTGGTGTGGGTTACATGAGGGAGTAAGTCTGTGTGCCGGGAGGCAGAAGGGCACTGAATAAACTTGGCCAATCTTCTTGTAGTGACATTTGCACTTGATGGTGAGTATTTTGAACATTATTTTTATATTAAATCAAACATTGTTATTTTATGAAATAGAATCTTCAGTGCACATGAATTTTTATATGATAAACCACATGTCAAAGGCACTCGGGGTTTGCAGCAGGCCACTTGCATTTGTTTTCCCCTCCTTGGGGCCCTCTCCTGGAAAGCATTGTAAAGCACTGCGTGAGGCATTGTGCAGCCACTTCCACCAAGGGCGTGGGAGGACGGGCATGCATGAGGCTGGGTAGGAGGCCGTCAGTGAGGATGGGAAGGTGTGCGCGTGAGATGAGGTCAGCATGAGAATGGCTTTGGGTAGATGACTCGCAGGCATGAATGTGTGCACTCACCTTCATAATTTTCATCCACAGCTCATCCTCTCTACTTCGCTTAACTGCTCACTTAGTGCCTTTGTTTGGTTATCTTCTTCCTATAGTCTCATCCAAACTGGGGTGCTTTCTACCCCAAATGCCATCTTTTGTTGGTCAAACAACAAATATTCAAATTCTATTGCGCTTATAAGATTTATAAAAATATTCAATAAATGGATGAATGGATAAACTCTTTAGACTGGAGCTTTTTGGTAAACTTAAATAAATCTAAAGTAAACATCTGTGTTTTCCTGCACAACATCTCTAGTTATATGAGGATCCACTTCATAGAGATAGCAACTTATGAGCTTCATTTTCAAACTCAGAGGTAAAAGGCTCGAAAAGTAAATTATTTGCTAAGAAAATATAAGCTATCCCTTCCAGTTAACCCAATTATTTACTACTTGCAAGATCTCTTTGTTTTATATAAAGTCTCAGTTGGAAAAGGAGGTGGCATAGGCCAGTTGTGCGGGGGAGGAGTCCTGAAAGGAACAAGGTCTTCAGGCCATAGCATTTTTAATCACATGTATTAGACTCAGAGAGCTCAAGACTTGAGTACATCTACCTGCTACCTAAAATTCCTGCATTAGGCTCTTCTCTACAAGGAGGGAAATGGCTTTTCTAGATGGCACAGAGATCTTGGTTGCCTGTTGAGGAAGGAGGGAATTCCTGGGCTTACCTCTCTAGATAAATGGATTAACTAGAAGGCAAAGCCTTCACCCCAGATGATGACACCCTGATCACCTCACATTTAAGTTCCCAGCCACAATCCAACATGATCCAATGGGTATGAAGGAATTGCTTCCTGGATTTACAGGGCTCCCTTTATTTAGGGACTTGCCCCGAAGGCTGACCTCACCTCTAGGTATTCTTTGACATAGGGTAATTAGGGGCAAAGTCAAACATGTCAGGACCTCTCAGAATCCAAGGAGTTTGCTGTTATCCACAGCTAGGGGTGAGGGTGTCTCAGTGGAAGCAGAGAAGGGGGAATAGAATCACAGAACATTAGAGGTGAAGGAGCCTCGTGGACCATCTAGTGCAACCTCCTCGTTTTAGAGGGGAAGTAGAAAGACACAGTTCACCTCATGGTTTCTTCTCACCAGTTTGGGAGGCAGCCATATCAAAGTGAACCTAGCAGCTGCACAGGGGGCTAAGCGGAGGGAAGGTTGGAATTTGGCTTTCCAAAGTCACTCTTGGTTACTCTGAGGTATAGGGACAAGGGGAAGGTTCAGACATCTCACAAGGCAGTGAGGGCCTGTGGTGTAGACCACTTAAGCTGGGGAACAGACCTCAGCACCAGTGAAAAATGAGATGCCTGTGGGGGAACCCCATCATGCTGTGACTAACCCAAAAGAGACTAGACCAAAGACTCAAGCTACAAGCAGCTAGTGACCGGGTAGACAGAGGCATCATCATGGAAACCAGAAGTGCAAAAGAAGACCAACAGATATGTGAAACCCTTCACTTGGCTGCACTGAGGTCCTAGAGTCACTCTTTCCCCATAAACTCAACTGTTGTCTTGGAAAAGAAGGGGACAGGTGGTACAGAAGAAATTTGAGAGATTGTGCAATTTACCTAAAGGCTGTTTCGATTATTGCATCAGACTGAAATTCCTGGATTGGATTGAATCTAGTTATTTTCTTACTCTACCCTTTGTGGGTAAACCAAAACCAAAACCAAACCCATTGCCCTCGAGTCTATTCCAACTCATAGTGACCCTACAGGACAGGATAGAACTGTCCTATAGGGTTTCCAAGGAGCCGCTGGTAAATTTGAACTGCTGACTTTTTGGTAGCAGCCGAGCTCTTACTCACTGCATCACCAGGGCTGCCCTTTGGGGGTTAAAAAAAAGCAAAAAACAAAAAACCCTTGCCATTGAGTCCATAGAGACCCTCCAAGACAGAGTAGAACTGCTCCATAGGGTTTCAAAGGAGCAGTTGGTGGATTCAAACTGCTGACCTTATGGTTAGCAGCCATAGCCATAGCTCTTAACCACTGCTCAGAATTAATTGCAGATAAAATAAAGAAGGTACACCCTCCCCAACATCTCAATGTGATGCGAATAAATGTGTGAACCTATGAGAATTTGATAAAATGTGCCAAGTTTTTATTTTCCCTTTTGCAGTTTTCCTCAACTGTTACGGATTAAATTGTGTCTCCCCAAATATGTGTTGTAAATTCTAACTCCTATATCTGTAGTTATAATCCCATTTGGGAATGGGTTTTTTTGTTATGTTAATGAGGCAGTATTAGTATAGAAAAAACCCTTTGTGGTCAAGTCGATTCTGACTCATTGCAACCCTATAGGACTGAGTAGAACTGTCCCATAGGGTTTTAAGGAGCAGCCCGTGGATTCGAACTGCCGACCTTTTGGTTAACAGCCATAGCTCTTAACAACTGAATGTGTCTTTAATCAATCTCTTTTGAGATATGAAAAGAGCAGATTGAGCGAGCAAGCAAGCACAAACGGAGGGGAAGATACATACCACATGATCACCAAGGAACTGAGGAAAAGAAGCTGAAAAGAGACAAGGACCTTCCCCCAGAGCAGACACAGAGAGAAAGCCTTCCCCTAGAGCCAGCGCCCCAAATTCGGACTTCTAGCCTAAACTACAAGAAAATAAATTTCTATTTATTAAAGCCACCCATTGGTGGTGTTTCTGTTATAGCAGCACTAGATAACTAAGTCGCCAACCCTTGGGCTGTTTCCACAGAAGTGAGATCAGTGCTGATGGTCCACTTGTCTACCCTTGCTGCATTTCCCTCTCTTCTTTGAAGAATAGTAATTGATTCATTATGTAATATTGCTATAAAGGACAATGGAAAGGAAAGAAAAAAAAAAAAGAAATGGAAAACAAACGGCCCCTCCTCTTCACTCCAAAGAAACGATTATGAGGAAAGTTGCAAGGGAAACCCATAGAAAAAGTTGAACTACAATATTTCTGGTAAATTTTCTCAGAAAAAAAAAAGTCAAATCTGCATTTCAAGCATATTCGAGAAGAAAGAACAAGATGTGCTGAATGATTCAAGCTACCTTTTCATACCATTTGGCTTTGGCAGAGGCAATGATTTTCTCATTAATTTTTAAACTCATGTATTTCAAGGATTTTTTTTTAAAAAACCATGTTTCTGATTCATTACCATGTAAGTTATTGAAACAGTGTTCAACAAGATTGAGTCCACATATAAGAAGACACTTAAGCTTTAGTTAAAAAAAATACACGCACGCACACATACATACACACACTGGTTTCAGCATCTTTTCCTTCAGAACAGGAAAGTGGCTTTTCCAATTGCGAACGAAGTCAAGTTGGAAAAGGCATGAATTTGAGCATCCTGCATCCACGGTGATGTCATGACTGTAAGTCTAGAAATAGTCTCATCTGTCCTTCCTTGCTCTCTTATCTCTGATTTTCGTGTCCAATTACGTCTATCAAATTGTGTTTTCTATAAGGCTGCCCCTCTTTGTAAAAGTCTCTATTGGTGTATCTTCTAGATGTCTGGAAGCCAAGTATAAGCAGCTCTTACTCTACAGTGCACTCTTGGTTATCTCTGTGAATATAACGGAGGGAGCGGAGTGGTGATAGAAATGAATCTGTTGCAATGATTGAAATTCACAAAGAGCCCACAAGCCACATTTTAGTCAACCTCTCCCTAGAGCCTGTATCCGTTTTCCCCCTCTCTTTCCTCCTAACCCCTGCTTCTAGCTAATGAGCACAGAAATGAACCTAATCCGAGAGAAGGAAAAGACGAGAAGCCTGGATAATGAATCCAGGGGCATGCTCATCTCCAGTCCACAGCCTTGGCGAGTTGACTGTGTGTCTAGATGTGCAAACGCTCAACTCCTGCCCTTCCAAGCCCAAAGAGAGAATTTCCCTACAGGAACACAAAACATTAAAGCAACTTACAACTCCAAGAGAACTGCAAGCAAGGGCTAAAAACTTTAGCCACTCGATCTCCTCTGTGAAGCGACCCACATTCATCACGCTATTAAACAGATCTGTTGGGAGGCTGAGCACCTTCCACATCTGGGCCAGCTCATCTGCATGGATGATTAGTCTGCCAGCAACCTGCAGGGCAGGAGCATACAGAAAACAGGGAATGAGGCAGGCTCTGTCCCTGAGAAGAACCTGCCCAGCAAGTCCCCACGTTCTCCCAGGGCAGAGCAAGTAGGGTTGTCAGAGAGGTAAGACTCTGGTAGTTTCTTTGCAAGGGTAGAGAAATATTCACCCTAGCAAAAGAACATGCTGAGATAGGATTTAATAATTTTTCACTCCGGATGTCAGAATTATGGGAAATGCAGACATTTAGTATTGCATCTTAATTTTTTTTTCTGATGCTTTTATTATCTGCCATTTTATCCCTGGGTTATTCCTATAAGGTAGATAGGGCAGCCTGACGGTGAAACCAAGAGGCAGAGGACTTGTTTGACTGAGACCACTGATTAGTGTTGAAACAAGATGCCAGGGCTTTTCCTTCCAGATTCCATTGAGTTCTTTGCACTATACCTCACATGCATCCCTCATGCTTTCCCAGGAATAAGACGGGGATATGGCTACCCTCAGGGTTTGGTCTGGATGCATAATGTTGCTTGGCCCCAGGTACCTCGGATCGGTGTCATATCCACTGCACAAGGCACTTGGTGGTTAAGAGGAGGGAGGGGATGAGTAGCTAGTTGTTGGCCAACAATGTGATAAGGGCACAGATGCCCCAGTGAAGGTCTAAGACCTGTCTGACCTTCCGATTCTGGTAAAATGGCTAAGCCTCTGGGACCAAGATAGTTGGCTAAGTCAGTCCTGAATCACCCCAAACCTCTCTGTCTTGGATCCTAAATTGGGCCAGGATAAGCCAGAATTTCCTGGGAATTGACCGAACCAAACATCCAAGGCAGCTCCCAGGATGATTTGGCTGTGAGGAGAACCATACCTTTTCCTAAAAGCTACACATAAGATGGGGGGGTGGGGGTTATAATATGCCCCTTTCCAAATTGTGATTGGCATCATATTATGGTGTTGATCCATAAAGGAGACACAGTTGAGGGACTGTGGACTTGTGCTTTTCTGGAGGGAAGGGGTTAGCATTGCACTGAGCCTCTAGATACTCTGCCAGTTTCAGGAAGTCTGAGGATGGCCCCATTGACAGCTCAGCACGGAATAGTCCACAGCCGTTTCAGTATTATTCCTATTTCTCCAAGGGGAGACTTAACTTTCAGTCCATGGTTTAGTGAATTTTAGGATGGTGCTGCGCACATGACCAGCTGACTGGCAGGGGGTCAGTGGGCTTTGGTCTGTACCCACGCAGCTCTGACCTTGTCCCCCACTCCCCTTATGCCACAGTCTGGCCCTTACCCGAGAATGCAGGATCTTTAACAGCTCAGGTGTTAGCTCTGCCCAGTTAGACAGAGCCACTCGCTCAGACCGCTCTCTCACGGGGGGAATCTCTCCACGGGACATGGCTCCAAAATAACTAGAAGAGAAAAAGTTAGGGGATGAGGGAGCAGCCTATACTCCAGTGGCTGCTAGATACCAGACACTTGTTTGTAAAGTTCATTGACAAACAGGGAAAGCCTGAATGTATTGCTTTTTAGGCCTAAGGCCTAGAGAAGGCTTAAAGCCCGTTGCCGTAGAGTCGATTCTGACTCATAGTGACCCTGTAGGACAGAGTAGAACTGCTCCATAGGGTTTGCAGGGAGCAGCTAGTGGACTCGAACTGCCGGCCTTTTGGTTAGCAGCTGAGCTCTTAACCACTATGCTGCCAGGGCTCCAGTGAAGGCTTAGGGGATGAAAATATTTGCTCCTCTCTAAGGATGAAGAATAATCAACAAATTTTGGAATTCTCTGGAGCATACTGGATATGGTTTTTTTTTCCCAGTCATCCCTCCTAAGTTTTTTACACACATATACATACACATCATAAGATATATATATATATGCATGTGTGTGTGATATATAGAACACATCATAGGATATATATACGTGTGTGTTATGTGTATGTGGGTGTTTGTGTGTCTCTGTATAAATAGGAGTAAACAATTGGTTATTTTTAATTCCCTACTGTCTTTTATGGAGGAAGAAGCCTAGTAACTAGAAGATCTTTTTTAAAAAATAAATAAATAAAATCTTTATGCTCAATACAGGTAGTCACCGACTCATGATGTACTTGAGTTACGATGAACTGTACTTACGACCAACTGGTTTTTGTTTGTACATCTTATCGTCAGTAATCTGTACTACATATGATATTGTGTAATTTGCTGATGCTATCATTCTCAGATGTAATGTTTCCAACCCCTAAAGACAAATGAAGATCAAATTTATGAAGATACTGATAATAAAAGGCAATAATAATGAAAACTAAAAAAAAAAAAATGAGGTATTCGACTTACGTCAGAACTGATTTAACTGAGTCACTGGAGCCGAACCCCCTGTATGTTGGGGGACTACCTGTTCAGTGACCATTGACATACTTAGAGTCAATATTAGGAAGTGAGTGGGGATGTGTAACCTCAGAAAGAGAAGTTGGGAGAGAACTGAAGTTCCCTGCGTAAGAAAGGGGGAGAGAGAGATGTTCCAGGGTGAGCCAAGAAGGGGAAGGGCTGGAAGAGTGAGGCTTGGGACTTCGAGGAGGAAGAAAGAGAAGGTTGGCAGGACAGTGAGGGAGGCTCAAGGGGAGGAGACAAGCCAGAGAAGGGTTTGAAACATACTATGTGGGGTGTGTGAGTTAAAATCCTTCTCTACCTGCCCTTCAAAATCTTCAGTGAAATCTGCTTGCTTCCCAATGCTTTGCAGAGTGTGGTTTCTTTTGGGGCAACATAGAAAAAAAAAATACTGAGTCCTGTTTCAAGATGGGCATGAGATGAGAAGAGGCTGCCTGCAGCAGGGAATGGACATAGCAGTTGACATGTGGGTCACCTATGCTCCATGGAAGCGTCTGTCTCCACTAAAGGAGTACCTGGCTGGTACAGATTGTTCAGTACTTAACTAGTGACTGAAAGGTTGGTAGTTTGAACCCACTCAGAGGTGCCTTGGAAGAAAGGCCTGATGATCTGCATCAAAAGTCTTGTTAGTGATTATCCCTGGGTCACAAGCCTCTGTTCCTCTCTGCTTTATTTTTCATACTTTCTATAGATCCATGTAGTATAAAAAGAACACAGAGAATTTTGTCAAGCCTATCTTAGGGCCAAACCATTCGGTGAGGAGGCTGAGAACCATTTCCTGTCTCCAAGCCACAAAGCAGTGCAGAACTAAAGCTACATGGACTAAAACAATGCCTTCCAGTCTCCCCTTGGAGGTCATCAGCAGGGAGGGCAGAAGAAATACTCCAAGGTCACCTTTAAGGAAATGCATGAGAAATCTCTGCAGACAGATCAGTGCTGGGGTGAGTGTGAGTACAGGGTGACAACAGGAATGGGGTGTGGTCTCAGGCTATATAAGCAGACTTAGGTGAGATGCGAATGACAAAGACAGAGACACACAGCTCCTCATTCTGTAGAAGTGACTGCCCAGGTAGAGAGTGACACTCAGCAGCTTGTTAGTGGAGTTGGTTAGAGAACATTGAAATGAGGCTGTAGTCAATGACGTCAGTCCTCCATGGGTCATTTAGCCTCACTTGCAAGTGAACCATTGCATGGGTATACCCATATTGCAATGTGTGTTGTCATACATGTCTACTACAGGACAGACAAGTTTATGTCTTGCTGACAGCAAGGTGATTTCTTCATTGACAGCGCTTATGTAGGGAAATTCTTTTCTTGCAATGACTTAAACACATATTTGGCCTTGGAACTACTTTGTGGAGTTTTACCTTCTAAAATGCTACAGGTTTGTGAGCCACATAAAACCATCTGATAAGTTCTTTTCACATCTGAACAAGACAGAGAGCACTCCTGGGTCATGCTCTCTTTGTTCATTGCAATGAAACTACAAACTGATTTTTCATGGATGTCTAAAAAATTTATAGCACATGAGGCAATATGAGAGCAGACAGGCTACAGCAGTGGAATGTCATCTCCCATAAATGTCAGGGACAGTACCAAGAAATGTCATTTTTCTTACCATAACACAGCAGCGTACATACAATAAAATGGGGTTTTAAACCATTGTATAGTATAAAGTGTCTGACTATGCCAAAAGAAATCAGTCTGCTGAAGCTAAAGTTTACTCTTAGAGGTAATAGATCAAATTTAAAATGGAAAACTAAACAGGGCTCATTACTATGCAAAGCACCCATATTTATGTCTCCTTTTATGCATAAAAAAACAAACCCATTGCCATCAACTCCATTCTGACTCATAGCGACCCTATAGGACAGATAGGACAGAGTAGAACTGCCCCATAGTGTTTCCAGGGAGCGGCTGGTGGATTTGAACTGCCGACCTTTTGGTTAGCAGCCGAGCTCTTAACCACTGTGGCACCAGGGCTCCTTTTTATGTATACCACTGGCTTATTTTCCTTTCATTTGGAAAAGCTTCATCCTAACCTAGCCCAACAGCACAGAGGACACTGCTCAAGAGTCTAAAGAATCCTTAGCTTACATTTTGTGCCTTCTCAAAGGTGTCCACACCTTCTTCCACCCAATACACCTACTCACAATCTCATGCTAAAGACATTCTCCCTTCCCCAACCCACCACTCCCTCTCAACACCTTCTCTTACTCCCCCTTTTCCCACTGAAATACTACTAAGGAGGCGATCATCAAACAGTAAAAATAGACTGAAAATGGTCAGGGAGCTCTAGTTAGCTCCAGACTCCTGCCACAATCACCCCCAGCTTCAAGCAGGCGAGTTTGTCTAAGAAGCAATTTCATAGCTGAGAGGTTTTCTGTGTAAAGCTGTTTCAATCCAGGCCAGTAGCTGTTGTTGTGTAAACTCTATCAATTGAGCAGCCTCTGGAGGTCTCCCCTGAAAGCAGAAATCTGTGTTTGAGGAGCACTGTTTTCAGCCCAGCCATACTCTTCCGACCTTCTCGCTCTGTTTTACCTCCTTTTTCCAGAATGGGATGTGTACTGAACGTACATCTTTATGTTTAGAGAACTAATCCGTGTTACTAAAGAAAGTAGCAATAATTTCGCCACAGGTAGTGTCTTTGATTGGATAAAAAGTATGAGTTTTAACAGCACTGGAGGAAGGTATCTCGTTAAAGGAGTAAATCCAGGAGTGAACCAGGTTGGACCCATCCCACACCCACACCCACACCCAGCAGGCTCCTCACAGGGCTCCCCCAGGTGCACTGCTGCCATCTATTGGTGAGACAAGAGAACGAGGTCCTTGTTTAAACCAGGGGGATTCTGAACCCTTCTTTCCACTGGGACAGACTGAGGGGGTGCAGGGGTGGGGGGGAGTATGCGTGTACTGCTGTGATGTGTTGCTCTAGTTCTTGCTGTTTGCCCCAGGACACTTTTCCCATTGCCCTGGTTTCATGTTGCTAAGTCTGGCTTGCTCAGGGGAGGGCATCCCATCCTTGCCCGTTGTGATGTTTTCATGTGTGGATTTTGAAGAACCGAAGCAATGCTAGAACTGAAAATCACAAAAGATTATGCTAATCAGTCTGTACTCCTGGCTGCAGCCATGACAACCTCCTCAGTTTTCCATGACCTTCCCTCCCCCCAGTGTGGGAAAGAGGGGCGGGAGGTGACAAGGGAGTTGGAGGAGGAAAGGAAGACGCACTCAGCAGCCCATTGGATGAGATCTTGTGGCTGGGTCCGGATGGCGGCTTTGGTGAACTGCTTCAGCAATTCCGGCAGCTCTGGCGGGATGCATATTTGCTTATCGGTCTGAGGCATTGACCTATTGGCAGGAAAAATAAATAAATAAATGGGAATCTTTGAATCACAAGATGACAGGAATCCTGGTCAGGAGGTCACCCAGCCTCTGTTTGACATTCTCGGTATTGGGGAGTTTACAATCCCACAAGTGATGTATTCTACTGTTATGCAACTCCAAGGTTAGAAAGCAGCTCAATAATCCCCACTTTTTGTTGTTGTAAACAATTCTCTCCTGGACACAAAAATCACACAGTGCTTCTTCATTCAAAAAGTAGAGGTCAACAAGAAGTAAAAATCTCCCCCAACATCACCAAAAATATTAAATGTATCCTTCCAGAACTTTTTCAATATCAATATATATGTGTCTGTATAAACAAAAAGATGTCATACCAAACAGCTTATTTACTCAACAGTGTATCATGAGCATCTTTCCCATGTCACACAATTCTTACTGGCTGGATAAGAGCTGTAGTAAAATTTACTCTGAATTTTCTAGTATTTGACATTAAGGTTATTTCCAATTAAAAATAATTAGAAACAGCCTTTTGATGAACATCTGTCTTTATACCTGTATTTACTTATCTACTCTAATCTTAAAGAGAAAAAACTGTACACCTTCACACAAAAAGTTCCAGGACAGAGCCATAACAAGAAAAGAGATAGAAGAGGTAATAAGAAAACAAAAATAAAGCCCTAGCCCAGATGGCTTCACTGGAGAATTCTACCAAACATTCAGAAGAGCTCACACCAGTACTACTCAAACTATTTCAGAGCATAGAAAAGGAAGGAATCCTCCTGAAGCCAGGAAAAGCCATCATAAAGAAAATTACAGACGAGTATCACTCATGAATGTAGATGCAAAAATCCTCAACAAAATTCTAGCCAATAGAATTCAGCATCACATCAAGAATAAATAAATAAATAATACACCACGACCAAGTGGGGGATTCATACCAGGTAGAAATGTTGTACCAATATCAACATAATCTACCACATAAATAGAACAAAAGAAAAGCATCATATATCATTTCAGTCAACACAGAAAAGGCATTTGATGAAGTCCAACACCTATTCCTGATAAAAACTCTCAATAAAATAGGAATAGAAGGGAAATTCCTTAGCATAATAAAGGGCATATATACAAAACCAGCAGCCAACATCATTCTTAATGGAGAGAGGCTGAAAGCATTCCCCCTGAGAATGCCCTTTATCACCACTCCTATTTAGCATTGTGCTGGAAGTCCTAGGTATAGCAGTAAAGCAAGAAAAAGAAATAAAGGGTATCCAAATTAGAAAGGAAGAACTAAAACTATCCTTATTTGATATGATCCTATACATAGAGAACCTCAAAGATTTCACAAGAAAACTACTGGAACTAATAGAAAGATTCTGCAGAGTAGCAGGATACAAGATCACTATACAAAAATCAGTTGGATTCCTATACACCAACAAAGAGAACTTTGAAAAGGAAATCAGGAAAATACCATTTATAAGAACCTCTAAGAAGATAAAATACTTAGGAGTAAATGTAACTAGGGGTGTAAAAGACCTATACAAAGAAAACTACAAAACACTACCGCAAGAAACCAAAAGAGACCTACTCAGATGGAAAAACATACCATGCTCATAGATGGGAAGACTCAATATTGTGAAAATGTCGACTCAAAGCAATTCACAGATATCATGCAATCCCAATCCAAATACCAACAGCATTCTTTAATGAGACAGAAAAACTAATCACCAACTTTATATGGAAAGGAAAGAGGCCCCAGATAAGTAAAGCATTATTGAAGAAAAAGAACAAAGTAGGCGGCCTCACACTACCTGATCTCAGAACCTACTGTACAGCCACGGTAGTCAAAACAGCCTGGTACTGGTATAACGACAGACACATAGACCAATGGAACAGAATCGAGAACCCAGACGTAAATCCATTCACCTGTGGTCAGCTGATCTTTAACAAAGGACCAACGTCCATTAAATGGGGAAGAAAAACCAAAAACCAAACCTGTTGCTGTTGAGTCGATTCCAACTGATAACGACCCTATAGGACAGAGTAGAATTGCCCCCATAAAGTTCCCAAGGAGTGGCTAGTGTATTTGAACTAATGACCTTTTGGTTAGCAGCCAAGCTCTTAGCTACTGTGCCACCAGGGCTCCACATGAGGAAAAGACAGTCTTTTTAACAAATGGTGCTGGCAAAACTGGATGTCCACCTGTAAAAAAATGAAACAAGACCCATACCTCACACCATATACAATACCTAACTCAAAATGGATCAAAGATCTATATATAAAATCTAAAATGATAAAGATCATGAAAGAAAAAATAGCAACAATGCTAGGGGCCCTAATACATGGCATAAATAGAATACAAACCATAACTAACAATGTGCAAACACCAGAAGATAAACTAGATAAATGGCAGCTCCCAAAAGTTAAACACTTATGCTCATCAAAAGACTTCAGCAGAAGAGTGAAAAGAGAACCTACAGACTGGGAAAAAAATTTTGGCTACGACATACCTGACAAGAGTCTAATCTCTAAAATCTATAGAATACTTCAACACCTCAACAACAAAAAGACAAATAATCCAATTAAAAAATGGGCAAAGGATATGAGTAGACACTTCACCAAAGAAGACATTCAGGCAGCTAACAGGCACATGAGTAAATGCTCGTGCTCACTAGCCGTTAGAGAAATACAAATCAAAACTATAATGAGATACCATCTCACCCCAACATTACTGGCACTGATGAAAAAAGAAAAAAGACAGATAATAACAAATGTTGGAGAGGTTTCAGGGAGATTGAAACTCTTATGCACTGCACTGCTGATGAGAATGTAAAATGGTACAACCATTATGGAAAATGATATGGTGCCTCCTTAAAAAGCTAGAAATAGAAATATCATACAGTCCAGCAATTCCACTCCTAGGAATATATCCTAGAGAAATAAGAGCCATCACGTGAATAGACATGCACACCTATGTTCATTGCAGTGTTATTCACAATAGCAAAAAGATGGAAACAACCTAAGTGCCCATGAATGGATAAACAAATTATGGTACATACACACAATGGAATACCATGCAATGATAAAGGACAATGATGAATCTGGGAAGGATCTCACAACATGGATGAATCTGGAGGGTATTATGCTGAGTGAAGGAAGTTAATCACAAAAGGACAAATATTATGAGATCACTATTATAAAAACCCAAGAAAAGATTTATAGACAGAAAAAAAAAAAAGTTCTTTGATGATTATGAGGGAGGGGAGGGATGGGGAGGAAAAATCTAACTAGATAGTAGACAAGTGTTAACTTTGGTGAAGGGAAAGACAACACACAATATAGGGGATGTTAGCACAACGTGACCAAGGCAAAGTCAGAGAAGCTTCTTAGACACATCCAAATACCTTGAGGGACCTGGTTATTGGGGCTGAGGGCTGGAGACCATGAACATCTAGGTCAATTGGCATAACGTACTTCATAAAGAAAATGTCCTACACCCTACTTTGGTGAGTAGCATCTGGGGTCTTAAAAGCTTGCGAGCAGCCATCTAAGATAGATATATTGGTCCAGTCCCATCCGGCGCAAAGGAGAATGAAGAAAACCAAAGACACAAGGAAAATATTAGTACAAAGGACCAAAGGACCACATGAACCACAGCTTCCACCAGCCAGAGCCCAGAACTAAATGGTGCCGGGCTACCACCACCAATGGCTCTGACAGCGATCACAATAGAGGGTCCTAGATAGAGCGGGAGAAAAATGTAGAAAATTCAAATTCACGCAGAAAAGACCAGACTTACTGATCTAACAGAGAACAGAGGAACCCGAGACCAAGGCCCTGGACGCCCTGCTAACTCAGAACTGAAGCCACTCCCAAAGTCCACCTTTCAGCCAAAGATTAGACAGGCCTATAAAACAAACAATGACCTGCATGAGGAACATGCTTCTTAGTTCAATCAAGCAACTCCTGCCCAAAAGCAAAGATGAGAAGGCAGGAAGGGACAGGAAAACTGGACGAATGGACGTGCGGAACCCGGGGTGTTAAGGGAAAGGAGGAGAGTGTTGACACAATGCAGGGATTGCAACCAATGTCAGAAAACAATTTGTGTATAAATTTTTGAACAAGAAACTAATTTGCACTGTAAACTTTCACTTAAAGCACAATAAAATTTAAAAAAAAATTCCAGGACAAATTGAAACAAAACATAAAAATCTATAGATGGTATACAATTCTATGCAGAAATAAACAATAGATGAAAAGATTTAGTCTGATTTAGAAAGACAGACTAGATATTCTGAAAAGCCCTCCTGCAAAACGTCTAGATGCTAGACAAACCTCAGCAAACGTACCTTTCAGATTGCCTTGGTGAGTTTACAGAAAAGTGAGAGAAACCCTCAAGCACTAAATGAAATGAATAAAGCAGAAACCCAAGTGGTGAGCAAATGAAGACATTAGGGCTGACCTGGGGCAAATGTAGATGGCAGGAACTTGAAGCTTTGAGATAAATAGCCAGGGAGAGAGGGAAGAAACGGGGTCTTGGGCCCACAAAAAGGAAACAGCTGAAAAGAAGAACTCCCCCACCTCCACCCACTAAATCTGAGACCCTCCAAGGGATTATATTCTTAGTATGAAAGGGCGGAACTGAAAATATCTGCCTGCTGGCAGGGGAACTGATGCAGAAATCTGTTTCCCTTGCGGCTTCTTGTTGGGGGGGAAAAATAGTCTCCCAAGAATTTGGAGCCATAGGCTAGGTCTAGGTTTTAAATTGATATCACCAGTCTGGCTGGGAAATCTAAAATGAGAAATTAAAGTGGTCTCAGGCTGGTGGTGCTCCATTATGTTTTACGTTACTTTTTCTTTTATTTTGGAAAAAGAGGAGGCTAAAGATATTGATTAATTTTAGACTTTGTAAAAAGCCAAGCATGCACAGTAAAATTTCAAGGGTAATCACTATAAAAGTAATATAACTACCAAACCAGTAGACAGGAGAAAAAGAATTAAAAAACAGAACACCTTAATCAATTCAAAAGAAGGCGAAGGCGGGGGTGGCATAGGAAAAGTGGACAATAACATGATAGAAAAGGATTCCTATATATCAGTAATCACAATAAAAATAAATGGTGTTAAATGTGCCTGTTAAAACACAGAAATTATCAGACTGGATTAAAAAAAAAACAAAACCTAGCTATAGACACATCTAAAACACACACATACAAGAACACAGACCGAAAGCAAGAGGATATAAATAGGCGAGTAATAACAACAAGGAAGTCGATGTATTAATTCCAGACAAAAGAGACTTTAAGGCAAATGCATTATTAGCAATAATGAGGGCCATTACCTAATGATAAAAGGTTCAATTCATTGAGAAGAAAGCATGGTTCTCAACGAGTACACTATGGACATCAACAAAAATGAATCTCACAGTGCTGGTTTAAAAAAAGCAATATACTTTTTAGGGTTACATACATATGTCATAATATAATGAAGAGCATACACAAATTCAGAATGAGCTTACCCCTGGTGGGGGGCGGGGGGGGCGTCAACAGGGAGACGCAACGGGCCTCAGCACTATTACTAATGCTCTGTGTCTTAAGCAGGATGGTGGCTGCTTCACTCAGGATGTTTGTTTTATTATTTTTAGGCCTAAATTTACATTATGCACTTTATTTTGTGTGTATGAAGCATTTCCTGATTTAAAAGGTGACTATTATCAGTTGATTGTTTCTGATGACTTTGTCAGTACATTTTATCTAGCAAAAAGTAGTGCCTTATTTTGCTCGTATTGTCTGCGTACATTTTGCTAGGATCTTTTAGTTGCTATGCAATTGTTTCAGTTTTCTTCTGAAGGCTCAGTGGCCTCATGTAAACAAAAAGATGGCCCAGCCCTAACTAAAGGGTCTTCCATGTCAATGCTAAGAATAATGACTCTTGATCAGTGTAGAGCAAAGTAAGCAAAACCTTTAACAATTGTCATGTGACCTCTCTTCATTTTTGAGCACAGAATCTTAAGGTCTCTATACCTATTGTCTTTTCTCAATGTACACTCCGTCTTTAAGTCTTCGCAATTTTTTCAGCTCCTGTGATTCTACTGTTCCCTTAAAAGTCATCAGTTACATCTATTAACTTCTTACATGTGCCAGGTACAATGCTATGTATCCTATACGCGTTTTCTCGTTAGTCCTCAAAATATCCCTAGGTAGATTATATTATTATCATCATCTTACAGGTGAAGAAACCAAGACAGAAAGAGAATAAAACAACATATAACTAATAAGTGGCAGAGGCAGGATTTGAACACACACTGTCTGGTGGAGGAGGTGGCCTGTTAGACACAGTCGTCCTTTCCTCCTTGAGGCTTTCTCTTTGGTGTATGGCATAATACCATTCTTGGTTTTCTATTTTCCTCCGCAGTCCTCCTCTGTCTCCTTCCATAACCCTTCTTTCCTCCCTCCTCTGGCTAAGCAAGTGTTAGCAGTCTTCCCAAAGCTCAGTCGTCAGCATTCTGAGGTTAGGTCTTCCCACAGCTCTTCTTGGAGAGCTCACACTCTCTTATGGTTTCATCTGCTATCCAGAAAAACCAAACCTGCTGCTGGGTTCTGACTCATAGTGACCCTGTAGGACAGAGTAGAAAGAGTAGAACTGCCCCATAGGGCTTTCAAGGCTTTCGTCTTTATGGAAGCCGACTGCCACATCTTTCTCCCATGGAGCAGCTGGTGGGTTCGAACTGCCAAACTTTTGGTTGGCAGCCAAGTGCTTTAACCACTGCACCAGCAGGGCTCCTTGGTCATCTGCTATGCAATTGTGTTACTGACACTTGTATATCCACCCCTAACCTCTCACCTGTGCTTCTGTTCCATATTCCCTACTGTCTGCAGGACACATCTCCACTAGAATTCATTTTCTGTCTCTCAACTAAGACCCCCTCCCAAATTTGTTGCTGAACTTGATGTCACCATTCTCTTAGTCATTTGGCATCAAAGCTCTGGGGCCATCCAATCTCTTCAGCCTGTTGAATGTCATTGATAGTTTCTTTGAAATGTGTCTCCAGTTCATCCCTTCCTCTCCAGCTCCACTCCTTTCACTCTGGTCCGGCCTCTCATCCTGTATCGCGCAGCCTCCTAACTAGCATTCCTGTCTTGGATCATTCTCTGGTCTATTTTTGTCCAGTGTTTCCAGATCTATCTTCCCAACACTGCTTTTAATAGTTAGGGAGGCCTGCTCACTATGGCAATCATATCCTGACTCTCAAGATTCTCCATGGTTTATCTACATCATTTTAAACGATACAGTTTCTGCTACTATTTACCAACACTGATGTCCAACACATAGTCTGCTCTGGCCACCTTCCAAGAATTTATATATCCAAAATATAACAGTTTCTCATCCCTTGTTAACATTACTGTATCCTGCTTTTCTCTGTCCCTCAGTAACATTGCTAATTCTAGCCTGTTTTACTTGGAGGGCTGTCCCTCTTCCTTCCCATATGTTTAAACCCTACACACCCCAAGGTTCACCTTGAGGCTACATACTCCATAAGGCCTTCCTAGAAAACCTGAGGATTGTCCTTCTCAGCACCCGTAGTAAATATTGTTTGTAGCAGACATTTTACCTTTAGATCTCATTCTGACTTTTATAGCTCTCTAAAGCTGAGTAGTGGCAGGGTAGAATGGGTTACAGGTGTGCCAGGAGAGATAGGTGCTTGTAAGCTTTTTATAGTGATACACAATTTACAACCATTTTACGACCATTCATAAATTTACAGCGGTTGAAATTATACTTGGATACTGTTTGGCTCAGTCAGTAAACTTCCAGATTTCAGTAGTTACTCTTTTTGTGTTTAAGGTTTTACCCATATCACCTGTCACCAGAGAATGCTGGCATAGGACTTATCGCTTTAACTATCCTGTTAAAACCATCTCCATATGTCTGATCATTACTTTAATTGCCATGCATTTATATCAGCGATAATTTTTTTTATATATGAGCTTAAGATACTTCATTTTTGCTTTGTTTTAATTTGCTCTTATATTTTCACATTATTTACTCTCAACAGAGAAGAAATATGATTTACGGTCCCGGTCATCATCATCATCACCTGTCCTTAATAAAACAAATAGAGTTTGTTCTTTTTTTTCAAGTGTGACTGGTTTATTTATTAATTTATTTGTGGCTTTTGATGTTATCAAATATCCAAATTCTGATTTTTAATGGAATTTCATGATTAATGACTTATTGTTTGTTTATAGAAATAAAAAAAATTTTCATCTAAAACCAGACATTGGGAAATAATTTAATTGATTCATTAAAGGGGTTTGTAGGACTTTAATACTTAAGAAAAATATATTTTCAAAATATTTTGACTATTCATGAGTATTAAAAAAAAAAAACCACAACCAAACCCATTGCTGTCAAGTCGATTCCGAATCATCGCCACCCTATAGGACAGAGGAGAACTGCCCCCATAGGGTTTCCAAGGAGCGGGTGGTGGATTCCAACTGCTGACCTTTTGGTTACCAGCCCAAGGCTTGATTCATAAGTATAAGTAATATTTATATTTTGTATAAAATGCAGAATTTTAATTATTAAATCAATATTTCCATAATTCCCCTTTACTTACCAAATGCTTAATTTTTCAAAAATTTGAAAAGTCTTCAGTAGGCACCTTATTTTCTTTGAAAATTGATTTATTGTAGTTAAAATGATCTATACCCATTGCCGTCAAGTTGATTCCGACTCATAGCAACTGTATAGGACAGAGTAGAACTGCCCCATACGGTCTCCAAGGAGCGCCGGGTGGATTTGAACTGCTGACCTTTCGGTTAGCAGCCATAGCTCTTAACCACTATGCCAGCAGCGTTTCCAAAATGATCTATACATCTCCTTAAGTACTTTAAATTTAAATATTTATTTTCCTACCATAAAGGACAATTTAAAATTAAATATTAATTTTTATTACAATGTAGTTATTTAAATCCTTTAGAAATTCATAAGACATGTGCAATAATAAAAAATATAATTTAAGTCACTTCTTAGGCAATACAGTGAGGATTATTTCAAATTTGGATTTATTTGACCTGCTAATTATTTTCTTTCTCAGTCTAAATATTTTATCTGAGTGGGAAGGTCACCAAATGAAAATACAGTGCAGATACATTATGCCAGGGCTTAAAAGAAAATATATTCTTCCAAAGTTTTTGGTCTCAGTTCCCCTTTACATTCTTAAAAGTTATTCAGGACTCCAAAGAGTTTTGTTTATGGTTATACCTAACAATATTTATTATTTTAGAAATTAAAACTACAGATTTTTAATATTTATTTTTTAAGTCCTTTACATGTCAACATGAGTAACATTTCTGTGGGGAAAAAAAACTAGAGTATATTTTTAAAAAATAATCCTTAGTGAGAAGAGAGGGATTGTTTTATATTTTTTGCAACTCTGAGTGTCTGGCTTAATAGAAGACAGCTAGATTGGCATACCTGTTTTGCATTCAGTCTGTTGTGATGTCACACATCATGTAACTTATGACAAACTCCACTGTCCACTCATGAGGAAAAGGCATATAATGTCATAGTATTATTACAAAAATAGTTTTGCCATCGCAGAACCCCCCAAAATTCTCAAGGATCCTCAGAGGTGCTTGAAACCACATTTTGAAAATCACTGTTTTATCAAACTGTTTACAATAGTATCTGACTAGGCTCAAGAAGCTAATTTGAAGATCATATAATTAAGAACTAAAGCCAAAAAGTCTCCTACAATTGCAGAGCCACCTGTTTTACCAACCTGCCTGGAAAATGACCACAATGTTTGGGACCAAATGAAGCAAAGAAAATAGAAAAAGTGCTACTCTGGAATGATACTATTAGAAGATGCATTGATGACAAAGTCAGGTGCTAAAGAGACAGTACTCTCCACAAAACTAATCAAAAAATGTCTTTGCAGAGAGATGAATTGACAGATGTAAGTAACAGAGTTCAATTCATAGCCCTACTTAAAATCCTGGGCGAAGAATGCTTTGAAAAATATTAATTATTCTGCCAAAAGTATCAAAACAAACTACTTGAGATGAAGTATTCTAAGTAGTAACTAAATACTTTAAAACAAATCAGATTTTATGGCTATTATGCAAACACAAAGATTTATATACCATACTGATGATAAAACTTCAATGACAAGAAGTTGGAAAGGTTTTCTGTCACATCTGTTCTTCATGTTCTCCCCAGGTATACTGAATCAGAATCGACATTTTAACAAGATCCCCAGGGGATTCTTGAATCTCCTACTTAGTGTTGTAAAACAGACCTAAATGTATATATGAAAAAACCTCACCAAACCCACTGCCGTTGAGTCAATTCCGACTCACAGCAACCCTATAGGACAGAGTAGAACTTCCCCATAGGGTTTCCAAGACTGTAAATCTTTACGGAAGCAGACTGCCACATCTTTCTCCCACAGAACAGCTGGTGGGTTCGAACTGCTAACCTTTCAATTAGCAGCTGAGTGCTTTAACCACTGTGCCACCAGGGCTCCTTAAATGTATAATAGAAATGAATATTGGGTATTATAGATAACAGAGCGTGTAACTCCGCCTTCAGCCAATACTTGATTACCCATTGCCATTGAGTCGATTGCAACTCGTAGTGACTCTATAGGGCAGAATAGAACTGCCCCATAGAGTTTCCAAGGAGCGTGCCTGGTGGATTCAATCTGCTGGCCTTTTGGTTAGCAGCCATAGCTCTTAACCACTATGGCAGCAGAGTTTGGATATGCTAAAAGGGGACTTAGACTTTGCCCGAAAGTAACACAGGCTGTTGGGCTGAGTGCAGAAGCAATATGTATAGAGTATTGGGGGCTTAGGTCAAAAACCTGAGCCCCACCCAGAAAATTTGCATTGAAAAGACATGCAGGCCCACTCAGAACTGTTGGGAGAGCAGGGAATTTGCATTTGAAGGAAGGACCAGCAAGGAAAAAAAAAGATTGTTTTGCTTTTTGAATTTCGAGCCAGTGGTTTGACGTTGGATGCATTGAGGCAGAAAATTCAGTGCCCATCAGAAACCCCAGGACTGGAAGTTAAAGGGAGCCGGCGAGTAGATAGCCTGGTCTGCTTGCTGAGGTGACCATGGGGATCCACTCCATGAATGGAAGTGGGGTAGATGCAGCAATGAAGAGATGGGCTGAGTTTGGACACATTCCATTGGCACTCGTTGACATAGCCCATGGAGGCTAGGGATGAGAGAGAGAGAGAAAAGGGGCTAGCTGATCTGAAGTGCCAGGAGGTGTGTAGAGTCCCAAGCCCATGGCTGGTACTCACTGACCTATCCCACAAGGACTAAGGATGAGCTGATCAGAACCTGACCAAATGAAAAGAAAGATGTTTGACACGGTGAGCTGGTATAGATTGCTGCAATTTGATGGTTGTTCTGGACTGGACTTTGCTTGTGGATGCAGATGCTCAAAGTTCCAGCCAGAAGAGAAGATTCTTCAAATGAAGGAACATACTTGTCTCCTCAGAGTACTGGTTTGATAGCGACGGGCAATTTAGAAATTGTCTGTGTTTAAGATGGGGGGGGAGGGGCGGAGATAAAGTCATGAAGTAGCTGGCTTCCACACTTTCATGGGTGTGCTTACACTCAAAATGAGGGGGACTAGGGAGGATCCCCACTGAATAGTTTCCCCTTTTCCTGATAGGTCTGGGGAAGAGAGGATGGGGGAAGATGCTGATAGGATTATATGATTCATTTGTTAGTGTTGATTGTTAATAGGGTTAATTGTGATTGTAAAAGCTGTAATTGTAGAAGCAGTAACTATGAAAGAGTGGACAAAGGCGGGGGGAGGCACTGCTGGACTGGAGTACAGTGGACGAACCTAAAGTCTCTTAAAGGTTTTGCTGTGCTGATACCTCGTGCGGCTCGGAGCAAGGGAATAATCTTCTCTCAGTTAAATTTTATCAGAGGCCAGAGAGGGTGAAGATAAGATGACTTTTGGGGAACCTGACCACATCAGACAGACACCTGCAGTAGACCTGAACGGCTGGTACCTGAGTGACCTCACCCTGAGGGCTCTTTGCCTTACTGAAGGACTAATTGTTAATGACTGTTTTGGACTGGTAAAATGATTGGGAGGGAGAAGTTAATCCTTCAAGTATGAAAGGGCTAATGGCTAGAAGAGCCAGGGGTGGCCTGCAGTGCAGCGAATTACTTAATATGGCCCTTCTAGCCATAGTCCTTGTAACTCCTACCAAATGACTGGGTCACACCATGCAAATGAGGTACTTGTGGCCCACCAAAGGGATTTGATAGCTTGCTAATAACACAAATAAGGTGCATGGCATCCTTATGGGGGTAAACCAAAAAAAAAAAAAACAAACCTGTTGCCATTGGGTCAAGTCAGACTTATAGCAACTCTATAGAAAAGAGTAGAATTGCCCCGTAGGGTTTCCAGGGAGTGGCTGGTGGATTCAAACTGCTGACCTTTTTGTTAGCAGCCGAGCTCTTAACTACTGTGCCACCAGGGCTCCCTTATGGGGGTGTGATCATGCAAATAAGGTATGTAGAGCCCTAACGAGGGGATTGGTCAGTTTTGCCATCCCGCTAAGCTTAAAATGAGCCATCCCAGAGGTGAAAAGGGGGACCTTGCTAACACCAAGAAAGAAGAGACAGGAGCAGAGTGCATCCTTTGGACCCGGGATCACTATGCTGGGAACCTCCCAGATCCGGGAGACAGAGCTGTAACTTCAGAGACAGTACAAGACAGTGAGAAACAGTGAGAGAAAAGCGGTGGCAACAGAAGCTGGAGACGAGCAGGAGACGGTACAGTGGGCTTCCTGGGCCACGGAGGGAAGCAGCTACGGTGGGTGTGCTGACCCACAGAGCAAGAAAGCTGAGCACCTTTGGGCAGGAGGCTTCTTGGCGGGAGTAGGGTACTCCCGGGCACTTAGTGGCGGAGCTAAAGAGCTTTGTTAACACTTGCTTGACCAGGCCAGAGGCTGGGCCGAGAGCTGAGGGGCTGAGGGCCAGAGACAAGGCTGTCCTGATGGAAGAACTATATCCTGAGCGTTCCTGATCCTGAATTGTAACCTGTTACTTCTCTAATAAACCCCATAATCGTGAGTATTATCTGAGTTCTGTGTGGCCATTGCAAGGAATTATCAAACCCAGAAGAGAAGTAGACAGTGCCGTGGGAGCAGGGGCCTATCTTCGGAAAATGGCACCTAGTAGGGCAATTAGTTTTAAAGCGCTGAATGATCTCTCACAGCTGGCAATGGAAACTTCGATGACCATTAGAGACTTCTCATTAGCACCCCTCCTCAAGCAGCTCCCAGGGCACACAGCCTGCCTGCCGTATCTTAGTTATGCCTCTGCGTGGGAGGGATGGCTGGTGTCAGAATTGGTAAAAAGGTTGGAGACAGAACGCTTGTCTGACCTCTGCCTCATAGGAATCAACCTTGGGCTGATGCCGATGGTGATTCTTTCTCCCCCTCGTGAAGTTAGACGCGGAGAGCTGACGCTGCCAGGCCACTTTTACAGGTTTTTTTTTTTTTTTCTGCAAATAGAATTCTCTTTACTACATCGAGAAAGATGGTGTAAGGTTAATTCCATTAGTTTCCATATTACACATTCAAAGGGTACATCACCAGAATGTTGGATTCACGGTTTCTTGTGATCACACATACTATGCTCAGGTTATCACACATTGCCGTGGAGGCAAACCAGTTTGTTGTCCGATCACCTGCCACTTGTTCCAGGTGACAGTAGATCCTGAGGTGTGGATACTGGCCTTCTGTCTCCACATGTACACATGCAGAGAATTGTCCATGGATATAGTACGGACACAGGCAGGAATAGGATCCACCGATAAGTAGCAGATGGTTCTCTGGTGGTTTTCAAACCATTGTAGCAGGAGGCCACTGATGGTGAAGAGGAACAGATGTGGCCCACTCTCAAAGACAATCATATTTCTATCATTGATTCCAATATAATTAGAAGCTTTCGTATGAAATGGTAATGGGAAACTTGCAATCTTCTGTGCTTGGGTGACTGTTTTGTCGTCAGACCACTCGGCTGTAAAGTCAAAAGTGGTCATTTGTTGTCTTTTTGTGAGAGCCTTTTTGGAACATCACTGTTATCCTGTTTGTCTTCCTTGAAGCCCAGCAAATATCCCCGCACCATGCAAAGGGAATAGGGAGAGGCAGGGGAGTGTCAGCTTCTGATTGTTTCAGTAAGCACTCGGGGAAAATACCACTGGAAAGACATGTTGATGATACCCAGATGCAAAGATCCATTTCTTGTCAGGAAAGTAGAGCAGAAGAGCCACACAATATCTAAATGTATTAACCCTAGAAATACACCTGAAATCAGATGAGTAGACGTCACCTTCATAATCACCCATCATCAGAAATGGACCATCCTCTGTGAGAAAGGCTTCCATGGAAAAACAGCACCAAGACACGGTGAAAGCAGCCAGAGCATCTCCATCCCGACAATTCCACACCTTGCTAGTTCCCTCCAAGTCCCCAATGAATGTGAAATGCCTCTGAGGGAGGGTCATCACATGCTTGATAAGAGACTGCTGGACTAGGCTCACCCAGATCATAGCGCCCTTCTGCACATCCCAGGTGAAAAGCTTGAACGTTAAAGACACCGCAAATGACTGAACTGTCTCTTTTCCATCCATTGAGAGGCCACTTCCTGAGAAATAAGTAATAGCTCTTAAGATTCTGAGGTTCTCAGACACTTCTTTGCAGGTAAAGTCCTCTGGCTGTGCCAGTGCCATGTGATACTCCTGCTTTACTTGGATGAGGAAGAACTGCTTCCATGTCTTTGGGCCCAGGTGTTCATCAGAGAAGAAGCAGAAGGTCCATCTCTTCAGAAACATCATTCTTCACAGGTAATCACTCTTTGCAAGCATATTCTGCTGCTTGTTCTTTGCTTCGTGAATCACCTGGGGATCTTGTTAAAATGTAGATTCTGATTCAGTATATCTGGAGTGGAAATGCAAATTCTCAGCAGGGGAACCGGTTCAAAGCCCTGGTTCTGAACACCATGAAATTCGAGTAAGATATTGTTTTGTTCACATCAAAGCTCTCATCTGTGCGTTTGTCTGTAGATGTGAATTCCACATTAAATGGTGTTATTAATAAAATCCAAGCTGATGTGTTTCTGCCTGTTTTCAGCTTTGTGTGAACAGTCTCTGCTGTTTCTTACCAAAGTCCCTACCAAAGGGAAAACTTCTTGAGGTTAGGAGCTCAAAGAAGAATTGAAAAAAAGGCTCTCACATTGCAGGGTTGTTGAAGAAGAGTTTATTGCCTTAAAAAAAAAAAATGACTTACTTACTTGACATTTTTGAGTACATGAATGAACTTTTAATAAAAAATCCCAAGGAGTGTGTGAAAATACAAAGTATACTGACAAATTTCATAGATTTAAAGGAAAAGTGGTTCAAAGTAGCCCAATGGGGAGTTTAACTGATGTTTTAACATAAATCCTAAAGAAGACTACTAGGGAAACATCTGTTAAATATTTGATATTTATTTGAAAATATGTACTTGATATGAACAAGCTTAAGTGAATTAGAAATTCATTCACATTATCACAAGAAATTTCAACCTTACATTGTCAATGAAAGAAGAGATCAAATTTACCAAATCCTGGTTAGTGATGAGAAAGGAGTTTCTGTCAACTAGAAAAAAGCAATAAATACTTCCTAAGATCCATCTGTAATGCAGACTTTCTCACTGATGGTGATAATTATAAGAATTTGAAGAGAACATCATTAAAATATTTTCAACAGAAACTGCATGTAGTCATTTCAACACAAAATGATACAAAGAAAACTCATAATAAAGAAGCAACCCTGGTGGTGCAGTGGTTAAGAGACTGGCTGCTAACCATAAGGTTGGTAGTTTGAATCCACCAGCTGATCCTTGGAAACCCTGTGGGGCAATTCTCTGTCCTATTGGGTTGCTATGAGTTGGCATCGACTCGACGGCAATGGGTGTGGTTTTGGTTTATGATAAAGAAACAAGTTTGATTTCTCTTTAAAAAGTTTTACAATGTTTTATTTGGAAGTTTTATTCAAAATATTTACTATCTTCCATACTACTCTGTATTTTACTTTTTTTCATAATTATGCATTGTTGCAGCCATAACAACGATTGTGATGATGGCGCAGGACCAGGCAGTGTTTTGTTCTGTTGTACAAAGGGTCGTTATGAGTTGGAACCGACTCGACGGCACCTAACAACCTAACAACAAAATGCAATACAAATATATTGGATTTTTCAAGTAAGCCCCATGTGGACGTCCTGAATCCCTTACAGTTTGTACACAGTTCCTGTGTGTACCATGATAGGAAAAAGGTCTACTCAAAAGTGTCAAGTACTTCTGTTTAAAAACCATTTAGATTTGTTTAAATGTTTTAAGATTATGTGTTATAGAAGACATTCTGGTAGTTATTGAAATTAATTTCTAGTAAAAGCTGAGATTTATAGAAGTTCAAAAAAATGTTCATTAGAAAGCAAATTGTAAGAATACTAGTTGTTATGGAAACAATTAGCTTCTAATTTCAATTACTCCAAGTATTGATTAGAAGCCAGGAAGGATGTTTGAGGCAAATTAGCAAAGCAGATAAATTGCTTTAGATTGCAAAGACATAGAGTTCACAGAATATCACACACGACAGAGACACCTGGTACTTTAAGAAAATAGCAGCCAAGAGAAAGAAATAGGAACACCCAACTAACCATTGGCAGAAACTCCCTTACCCAAGGAAGCATTATAAAGCAATGTAACTTTGTATTAGTTTATAAATAGGAAGCTGGGGTTCGCCCATGAGAACTGGAGTTGCTTGCTGGGGCTGGTTGGGGGAGAGAGGTTTTAAGAGCTCTGACACCTACTGAATTTATAAAAACACCAAAGCATGAACAAATTTTGAGATGGTCATGTGATTAAGATAAACTGGGTGAGCTTGAAACAAGCAGAAAAGTAGGTCTGTATCAAGTTAGACTTAATATAATTGGTAATCACATTTGGATCCACAATATTTTTTCTTTAAACTCTGCTCTATTTTCATTTTAAAAAACCAACAATAACAACATAATAGTCTTGCCTGTATCATCCACATCTAGTTCCTTCGCTTTTGCTTCTGTGTTGATCTTTGCTATTCCCTGACAATATTTAATTCTATTTATTATTCAGTCTCTATTGAATGACTTTCCCGTCAAGCCTGCATCCCACCCTACTGTTGTCTTCAATCTTAGTAGATTAAATCGTTTTCTGAGTGAAATCAAGAATGTCAGAATGCACGAACACTGCCATCATTTGCCTACCTCCACATATCTCTTTGATCTCATATTATGTCTTGTACCACTTGAGTCCTTAGTCTTTGTTCTTTCCAAGACCCAAAGAACCAGGCTATGACAGCTACCCCTATACATTTTCCAGCAAATTTAATCTTTTCCACCTTGTTGTCTCCTTTCCAATAAAACAGGCATAATCTGTCCTTCTCTTTAAAAATTTATTTCACCCTACTGCCTTTCCAATGATCTAATTCTCTTTTTTCACTGTCAAACTTCTCAAGTCCCTTAAAGATTGACCCTTACCTCTCCAGCTGATCCCTCCTTTAACCTCTTATAATAAGGTTTCTATTCTGATTATTGTCCTAAACAACTCTCATAAGTCTTCCTTACTGTTAAGTTTCTTTCTTATGAAATTAGTTGCCCCACTAGATAATGGGTCTGCAGTTTTATTTGTCCTAACTCTCCACTGCTCCTTTTTAGTTTTTATTGCTCACTTTTATCTCTACCCTCACTTTCTAGAAATATTTCCCATGGCCCAGTCCTTGGCTGTTTTATAATTTATACTTTTTTTCTGTATGAATTTTGATAAGTGTTCCATATGCACTTGAAAACAATGCTTACTCTGCAGCTGTTGGGTGTAATATTCTATATATGTCAAGCGATGTAATCATGTATTTTAAATCTTACACATTCTTATTGAGTTTTTTGTTTGCTTGTTCTATCAGTTACTGAGAGAAGTGTTAAAATTTCCATCTGTGAGGTGGTTTTATCTATTAGTTCTGTCAATTTTTGCTTTATAAATGTTCAAGCTCTGTTATTAGGTGCATACATATTTAGGATTTTTTTAATCTTCCTATTTAATTGACCCTTGTATCAGTATGAAATTCCTTTTTATGTCTAGTTTCACTTCTTATCTTAAAATATACTTGGTCTGACAACTTTCTTTTGGTTAGTTTTTGCAAGATATCCATCTTTCCAAATTTTTCTGTTTTGTGTATGCCTTTTTGTTCAAAGTGTCTCTTGCAAACAACTTTTAAAAAATGTATGCTCTGGAGGCGGGGCCAAGATGGAGGAGTAGTCAGACGCTTCCGGTGGACCATCTTACAACAAAGACCCCAAAAAACAAGGGATTTGATTATATATGGCAATCTGGGAGCCCTGAACATCAAAGGCAGAGTTGAGGAACCAGACTGAGTGATGGGGGGAGGGAGAGATGGTTCGGAAGCATTGAGAAGTGGCCAGACCTGACCCAGTGAGAGCCTGAGCACTTCAGTCCTGATCAGCTCGGAGGTGAGCAGTGCAGCAAGCAAGTGGCAGTCCTCGGGAGGCACGTTTTCTGCACTGGGAGAAACCCAGCCACTGAGTCTACTCCACCATGCAGAACCAGTGAGAAGCAGCCCTCGACGAAAGGTAAGTACTTCTGTATGGCTTACCACGCGGATCAAAAACACCCCCCTCAGGGAAAAACCTCTCTCAATTTACCTCCCCGCTCCCTGCTCTGCACTGGGTCCCAGACTGGCTTCAGCAAATGCCGAGTCCCCTGGGCCGGAAGTTGGATCCGTCACATGCCCAGAGCCATTCTCCCTGCCTTGGAGAGTGAACAAATTAACAAATGGGAAAAATAAACTGCTGGCTCCCCTAAACCAGGAACCCGGGGTAGGTACAGGTCCTTTGCCTAGGCACGGGCATAAGAGGTCCATGGACTTTGAGTGCCTTTTCCCCTGCATAGACTTGTGCGGGCCCATGTCAACAGCGTAGGCCCTCATTACCCCAGTACAACAGGGTATATACCAGAACTCTAACTTCAACTGTTTCAGCTGTGAAGTGGCAGGTTCTTGACATTTGACACTGCTCTGCCCATTAAGCAGGGTCTTCACCTACCCACATCAGGGGCCTGAGGACTGGTGGCTCCACCCACACCACCTAGCCACCTGCGATAAGGGCCCAAGAATAAGAGGTGCCCCCCAGTCCATACAGACAACAGCATTAGGTGCTCATAGTCTGGATGCAAAACCCACCCACCCACGTGCTCTAAGTAACAGGGACACGCCTTCTTCCTGGATATTCGGGGGCGGCCGTCAGCCCCGTGCCTTCCTCAGAGTGTGTCCCCCTGCTGCAGCCAGATGCTTGTGCCTACACCAATCACCCATGCCTGTCTAGGACTGTAAGTGAGAGCCTCCACCACATACTTAGTGGCTATCTGCCTGGGCACTTGAGCTGAATCCATACAGGAGGAGTGGGCAGGCTCCTGAGCTCCCATACCTCGTAACAGATCTAACCACCTGGTAACATGACATTAGAGCTTCAGAGGTGCCAGTAGTCAAACTAGCTCATATGAGCAGCCTATTTGGGCATATCAAAACAAAACAAGAATCTAGGACACAGTAAGCAAACCTAAAATAAATAAATATAATAACTTATTGATGGCTCGGAGACAACAGTCAATATAAAATCACATAAAGACGCAATCCATGATGGCTTCAGCAAGCTCCCAAAATAAAGAATCTAGAC